>NW_028283683.1:0-300000 GCF_059441095.1 Idiotropiscis lumnitzeri
AGGCGTGTGTGTGGAGAGGGTCCACACGTTCAAGTTCCTGGGAGTACAGATCTCTGATGACCTTTCTTGGAGTCACAACACCACAGCAGTGGTAAAGAAGGTCCGCCAACGTCTGCACTTCCTGAGAGTCCTCAGGAAATTCAACCTGGACAGGAAGCTGCTGCTGGCCTTCTACCACTCGTCCATCGAGAGCCTGCTGACGTACTGTGTCTCCACCTGGTACAGCGGCTGCACTGAGGCGGACAGAGTGAGGCTCCAGAGGACAGTCAAAACAGCGCAAAGGATTATTGGCTGCCCTCTCCCCTCGCTGTCGGACATCTACACCGCCCGGTGCCTCAGAAGGGCTCTCAACATCGTCAAAGACAATACCCACCCAAACTCACACCTGTTCGACCTGTTGCCCTCTGGCAGGCGCTACAGATGCATCAAATCAAGGACCAATAGACTGAGAAACAGTTTCTTCCGAGAGCCATCTCCATACTGAACTCTCACACACACACGAGACCACCCTAACCTTGCAAAACAGCATTGTGATGTGTTTCTATATGCCCTATTCAGTACTGAATTCCATTGCACTGTCTTATTTATTTATCTAATTTATATATTGTCTGTATTATTGTTGTATTGCACTGGAGAGGGGAGCCCTCTAATCTCGTTGCACACTTGAGTACAATGACAATAAAGGGATTTCTATTTCTATTCTATTCTTTTTTTAACTTTTCTCGAGGGCCATGGCGAGCCATTTCAAAAAAGCTGCACAACTAACGTATAAAATATTGATAAATTTGCTCTGCCTGATGTGTGTGTAAAGTTTCACGAGTTGTCGTTCATATTTAGAACCTCATAATCAGCGTTGTTTTATTGCCGAACAGTGCAATGCCACTCCCACAACTTTTCACGAAAAAGGATGAATTTCGTATTGTGACATCCTCATGGCCGAAACAGTCATCCGAGCATATATGAGGGCGACCTTGTTGAGTTGCACGGAGAAAAACATCCAAGAAAATAACTTGTATTAGCTTTTACCAGTTGGTGGTGCTACTACTACGATGAAAAATAAGTTGGTAGATGTCTTCAGGGCTGAAGTATCCTCAAATGTGTACAACTTTGAGAAGATAGGATCATCTGAGTCATGTTGCCGGAGCTTTTGTTGCCACAAAGTACAATCGGATTTTTCAGCACCGTAATAGCCACGCCTTTTGCCAAAACGTCACAAAATTCGGCACAGAGTAAGATCATTGTCTTGAGTCTTTTCTGACTAATTTTCAGTCGGATTCGTCAAAAGGGCACCGTGCAGTACGTGAAAATTAAAATAAAAACAAATTTTTTATTCCACTTGGCGGCGCTGTGTGTATAACAAAATAATAACATTAAGATGTCTTCAGGTCGGGACATTTTATTTACAGGTGAAGGTTTGGATTTTTAGGAGCATGTGCAGGGGAGTTATTAAGCATTCATTTATTTGTATTAGGTTCATTTTGTCTTCTTATTATTGATATTTGACAGATTCATTAAAAGCAGACAATTATGTTTTAGGTAAATTTTTTACCTGACATGTTTCGGCGAGTCTTTCGCCTTCTTCAGAGTGTCGCATGATGGTGTCTTGAGACCCGTCTTTATCAGCTGATGTTCCATGAGGGTGTGAATTACCTGTCAAAAAAATGAAAAATCATAGCAGTAAAAGAACAAGCACAACATGAACATTACAAATCAGCAATCACTGACCACTGCAAAAGGGAAAACCACATCATGGACCGGGAGAAGGGCAGGGTCATCCGCACCGAAGAGAACAAACAACAGCGCTGGATCAGAGAGGCCATTGAGATCTGCAAGCGAGGCATAAAAACCATGAACAGAGACAAGGGAGCCTTCATCCTCTCTACCACCTGGAGCAGCATCTTGGCGGAGTGAACGGACAGCGGGGGGCGTGACTTGCCTTCATTCTTGTGACAGGTAAGTCACGCCCTCATGGAACATCAGCTGATAAAGACGGGTCACAAGACACCATCATGTGACACTCTGAAGAAGGCGAAAGACTTTCGTATTGTGACATCCTCAAGGCCTAAACACTCATCCGAGCAAATATAAGGTAGATTTTGTTAACCTGCCCGGAGAAAAACATCAACGAAAATAATTTGTATTTGTTTTAACCAGTTGGTGGCGCTACCACTGCGATCAAAAATAAGTTGGCAGCCGTCTTCAGGGCCTGAATATCCTCAAATGTGAAAAATTTCGAGAAGATGGATCATCTGAATCATTTTGCAGGAACTTTTGTTGCCACGGAGAATAATCAGACTCTGCGGCACCGCAATAGCCACGCCCTTCGAAGGAAAGTCACAAAAATAGGGATAGAGTAAGATCAATGTCTTGAGTCTTTTCTAGCCAATTTTCAATCGGATTCGTTAAAAGGGCACCGTGCAGTACGTCAAAATGTAAAAAATGATATTGATTGGCGCAAGGTGTATAACAGAATATAAACATATAGATGTCTTCAGGTACCGACTCTTTATGTATATGTGAAGTTTTGGATTTTTAGCAGCATGTGCAGGAGAGTTATTAAGCATTTTGTCCATTGCGGCGAAGGAAATCTTAAGTGAAAACTTTGAAGCCCCGCCCCCGTCATATAGTATTTCGGAAACAAAAGATTTTAGCCCCAGTGTTTGTCCCAGGTCTTAAGATGCTACAGACAGAATTTTAAGGCAATCAGATGAAGCCTTTAGGATCAGGGTGCAAAAGAATGACCCCTGTAAACATGCAAAAAAGGGCAAAAGTCGGACTTTCAAAAATTCATAACTCACTTCCTGTTCATATTAGACGTTAAAATATCAAATTTCTCGCCATGCCCGATGAGACTGCCAAGTTTGGTGAGTTTTTGTGCATGTTTCGGGGGTCAAAAATGCAATCATACAATCGGAAAAATAATAATAATAATAATTTCTACAAAAACAACAGGGACTTCGCAGCGGTCGCTGCTCAGGCCCTAATAATAATAATAATAATAATAATAAAAGTAATAATATTTTCTACAAAAACAATAGGGACCTCGCAGCCGTCGTAGCTCGGGCCCTAATAACAATTTCTAGAAAAACAATAGGGACCTCGCAGCGGTCACTGCTCGGGCCCTAATAATAATAATAATAATAAAAATTTCCACAAAAACAATGGGGACCTCGTAGCGGTCGCTGCTCGGGCCCTAATAATAATTTCTACATAAACAATAGGGACCTCGCCGCGGTCGCGGCTCGGGCCCCAATAATAATTTCTACACAAAGTCCATTGTGGTGACCCGCCCCCTTTTAATAAATTCAAAATGGCCGACTTCCTGTAAAACCTAGCTCATTGCTCCAAGAGACTTTTTTGTAGGTCTTGGTCTTATACATACAGTGAACCCTCGCTACTTCGCGGTTCACCTTTCGCGGGTTCAGTGCTTCGCGGGTATAAAAAATATTCGGGGGCATTGTAGTTTCGCCGAGCGGCACGACGGGGCGCTGGAGCGGTTAGACGGCCGGCGTGCGCCGAAGAAGAGCGTGGGCGAAGAGAAGAGTGGACGAAGAAGAGCACGTTCCCCCGGACACGATCGGTGGCGACGTTTCGCGCGGTTCGGACCGTACCAGAGCTCCGGCCGGCGTGCGTGGCAGTTAAGCCGTAGAGGAGCACCTTCCCCGGGCACGGGCGGTGCCAAGCGGCCCCTAAGTTTAACCGAATGGAAGCTCCGGAGGAGGAGGGCATGCTCGCGTCACAGTAAGCCGAAGAGGAGCACCTTCCCCGGGCACGGGCGGTTCCAAGCGGCCCCTAAGTTTAACCGAATGGAAGCTCCGGAGGAGGAGGGCATGCTCGCGACACAGTAAGCCGAAGAGGAGCACCTTCCCCGGGCACGGGCGGTGCCAAGCGGCCCCTAAGTTTAACCGAATGGAAGCTCCGGGGGAGGAGGGTGGGCGTGTGTCACAGTTAAGCCGAATTGGAGCACCTCTTCCGCCCGGGCACGAGCGGAGCGCGAAGCTGTCAGTTATGAATGAATAAATGAATAAATAAATAAATAAATAAAGAATGGCACCTTTCATTTCACAGGGCACACCAGACGGCGTACCAGCAGGTAAAAGTCTGAGTAATTAAATAAATACAAAAAGAATGGCTTGGGAATAAAAAAATAATACGTTTTAATAATAATTTGTTTTTTTTGTTATAACATGAATTTCACTCTCTCTCTCCCCGTATATATATATATATATATATATATATTTATATATTTATTATATATATTGTATTTTTTTTTAAGCATTTTTGAAGGTGCGCCGCTACTTCGCGGATTTTCAGTTTTCGCGGGTGGTCTCGGTCCCCATTAACCGCGATAACCGAGGGTTCACTGTACTCCATAAAATTTACAAAAAGCGAGGTGAAACACTCAACCAGGGCTGCTCTGCATGTTGTGCTGGGCCACCTGGAACAACAGCGGAGCTATGCAAGGATGCTCTTTGTGGACTTCAGCTCGGCATTCAACACGATCATCCCAGACATCCTCGTCGCCAAACTGGACACTCTCGGCCTCCCTGCCCTCACACGCATCTGGATTAAGGACTTTCTGACCAACAGACCCCAGACTGTGTTGCTCGGCCCCTACACGTCCTCCACCCTCATGCTGAGCACCGGTTCCCCCCAAGGATGCGTGCTGAGCCCTCTCCTGTACGCCCTCTACACCTACGACTGCAGCCCGGCCCACGGCAACAACACCATCGTCAAGTTTGCTGACGACACGACAGTGGTCGGTCTGATCTCGGAAGGTGACGAGACAGCCTATAGAGAGGAGGTAGGGAGACTGACAACTTGGTGCAAGGACAACAGACTGCACCTTAACTCTGCTAAAACAAAGGAGATTGTCGTCGACTTCAGGAGGAACAAGACGCTGCCGCCCCCCCTCTGCATCGAAGGCGTGTGTGTGGAGAGGGTCCACACGTTCAAGTTCCTGGGAGTACAGATCTCCGATGACCTTTCTTGGAGTCACAACACCACAGCAGTGGTAAAGAAGGTCCGCCAACGTCTGCACTTCCTGAGAGTCCTCAGGAAATTCAACCTGGACAGGAAGCTGCTGCTGGCCTTCTACCACTCGTCCATCGAGAGCCTGCTGACGTACTGTGTCTCCACCTGGTACAGCGGCTGCACTGAGGCGGACAGAGTGAGGCTCCAGAGGACAGTCAAAACAGCGCAAAGGATTATTGGCTGCCCTCTCCCCTCGCTGTCGGACATCTACACCGCCCGGTGCCTCAGAAGGGCTCTCAACATCGTCAAAGACAATACCCACCCAAACTCACACCTGTTCGACCTGTTGCCCTCTGGCAGGCGCTACAGATGCATCAAATCAAGGACCAATAGACTGAGAAACAGTTTCTTTCCGAGAGCCATCTCCATACTGAACTCTCACACACACACGAGACCACCCTAACCTTGCAAAACAGCATTGTGATGTGTTTCTATATGCCCTATTCAGTACTGAATTCCATTGCACTGTCGTATTTATTTATCTAATTTATATATTGTCTGTATTATTGTTGTATTGCACTGGAGAGGGGAGCCCTCTAATCTCGTTGCACACTTGAGTACAATGACAATAAAGGGATTTCTATTTCTATTCTATTCTTTTTTTAACTTTTCTCGAGGGCCATGGCGAGCCATTTCAAAAAAGCTGCACAACTAACGTATAAAATATTGATAAATTTGCTCTGCCTGATGTGTGTGTAAAGTTTCACGAGTTGTCGTTCATATTTAGAACCTCATAATCAGCGTTGTTTTATTGCCGAACAGTGCAATGCCACTCCCACAACTTTTCACGAAAAAGGATGAATTTCGTATTGTGACATCCTCATGGCCGAAACAGTCATCCGAGCATATATGAGGGCGACCTTGTTGAGTTGCACGGAGAAAAACATCCAAGAAAATAACTTGTATTAGCTTTTACCAGTTGGTGGCGCTACTACTACGATGAAAAATAAGTTGGTAGATGTCTTCAGGGCTGAAGTATCCTCAAATGTGTACAACTTCGAGAAGATAGGATCATCTGAGTCATGTTGCCGGAGCTTTTGTTGCCACAAAGTACAATCGGATTTTTCAGCACCGTAATAGCCACGCCTTTTGCCAAAACGTCACAAAATTCGGCACAGAGTAAGATCATTGTCTTGAGTCTTTTCTGACTAATTTTCAGTCGGATTCGTCAAAAGGGCACCGTGCAGTACGTGAAAATTAAAATAAAAACAAATTTTTGATTCCACTTGGCGGCGCTGTGTGTATAACAAAATAATAACATTAAGATGTCTTCAGGTCGGGACGTTTTATTTACAGGTGAAGGTTTGGATTTTTAGGAGCATGTGCAGGGGCGTTATTAAGCATTCATTTATTTGTATTAGGTTCATTTTGTCTTCTTATTATTGATATTTGACTGATTCATTAAAAGCAGACAATTATGTTTTAGGTTAATTTTTTACCTGACATGTTTCGGCGAGTCTTTCGCCTTCTTCAGAGTGTCGCATGATGGTGTCTTGAGACCCGTCTTTATCAGCTGATGTTCCATGAGGGTGTGAATTACCTGTCAAAAAAATGAAAAATCATAGCAGTAAAAGAACAAGCACAACATGAACATTACAAATCAGCAATCACTGACCACTGCAAAAGGGAAAACCACATCATGGACCGGGAGAAGGGCAGGGTCATCCGCACCGAAGAGAACAAACAACAGCGCTGGATCAGAGAGGCCATTGAGATCTGCAAGCGAGGCATAAAAACCATGAACAGAGACAAGGGAGCCTTCATCCTCTCTACCACCTGGAGCAGCATCTTGGCGGAGTGAACGGACAGCGGGGGGCGTGACTTGCCTTCATTCTTGTGACAGGTAAGTCACGCCCTCATGGAACATCAGCTGATAAAGACGGGTCACAAGACACCATCATGTGACACTCTGAAGAAGGCGAAAGACTTTCGTATTGTGACATCCTCAAGGCCTAAACACTCATCCGAGCAAATATAAGGTAGATTTTGTTAACCTGCCCGGAGAAAAACATCAACGAAAATAATTTGTATTTGTTTTAACCAGTTGGTGGCGCTACCACTGCGATCAAAAATAAGTTGGCAGCCGTCTTCAGGGCCTGAATATCCTCAAATGTGAAAAATTTCGAGAAGATGGATCATCTGAATCATTTTGCAGGAACTTTTGTTGCCACGGAGAATAATCAGACTCTGCGGCACCGCAATAGCCACGCCCTTCGAAGGAAAGTCACAAAAATAGGGATAGAGTAAGATCAATGTCTTGAGTCTTTTCTAGCCAATTTTCAATCGGATTCGTTAAAAGGGCACCGTGCAGTACGTCAAAATGTAAAAAATGATATTGATTGGCGCAAGGTGTATAACAGAATATAAACATATAGATGTCTTCAGGTACCGACTCTTTATGTATATGTGAAGTTTTGGATTTTTAGCAGCATGTGCAGGAGAGTTATTAAGCATTTTGTCCATTGCGGCGAAGGAAATCTTAAGTGAAAACTTTGAAGCCCCGCCCCTGTCATATAGTATTTCGGAAACAAAAGATTTTAGCCCCAGTGTTTGTCCCAGGTCTTAAGATGCTACAGACAGAATTTTAAGGCAATCAGATGAAGCCTTTAGGATCAGGGTGCAAAAGAATGACCCCTGTAAACATGCAAAAAAGGGCAAAAGTCGGACTTTCAAAAATTCATAACTCACTTCCTGTTCATATTAGACGTTAAAATATCAAATTTCTCGCCATGCCCGATGAGACTGCCAAGTTTGGTGAGTTTTTGTGCATGTTTCGGGGGTCAAAAATGCAATCGTACAATCGGAAAAATAATAATAATAATAATTTCTACAAAAACAACAGGGACTTCGCAGCGGTCGCTGCTCAGGCCCTAATAATAATAATAATAATAATAATAAAAGTAATAATATTTTCTACAAAAACAATAGGGACCTCGCAGCCGTCGTAGCTCGGGCCCTAATAACAATTTCTAGAAAAACAATAGGGACCTCGCAGCGGTCACTGCTCGGGCCCTAATAATAATAATAATAATAAAAATTTCCACAAAAACAATGGGGACCTCGTAGCGGTCGCTGCTCGGGCCCTAATAATAATTTCTACATAAACAATAGGGACCTCGCCGCGGTCGCGGCTCGGGCCCCAATAATAATTTCTACACAAAGTCCATTGTGGTGACCCGCCCCCTTTTAATAAATTCAAAATGGCCGACTTCCTGTAAAACCTAGCTCATTGCTCCAAGAGACTTTTTTGTAGGTCTTGGTCTTATACATACAGTGAACCCTCGCTACTTCGCGGTTCACCTTTCGCGGGTTCAGTGCTTCGCGGGTATAAAAAATATTCGGGGGCATTGTAGTTTCGCCGAGCGGCACGACGGGGCGCTGGAGCGGTTAGACGGCCGGCGTGCGCAGAAGAAGAGCGTGGGCGAAGAGAAGAGTGGACGAAGAAGAGCACGTTCCCCCGGACACGATCGGTGGCGACGTTTCGCGCGGTTCGGACCGTACCAGAGCTCCGGCCGGCGTGCGTGGCAGTTAAGCCGTAGAGGAGCACCTTCCCCGGGCACGGGCGGTGCCAAGCGGCCCCTAAGTTTAACCGAATGGAAGCTCCGGAGGAGGAGGGCATGCTCGCGTCACAGTAAGCCGAAGAGGAGCACCTTCCCCGGGCACGGGCGGTTCCAAGCGGCCCCTAAGTTTAACCGAATGGAAGCTCCGGAGGAGGAGGGCATGCTCGCGACACAGTAAGCCGAAGAGGAGCACCTTCCCCGGGCACGGGCGGTGCCAAGCGGCCCCTAAGTTTAACCGAATGGAAGCTCCGGGGGAGGAGGGTGGGCGTGTGTCACAGTTAAGCCGAATTGGAGCACCTCTTCCGCCCGGGCACGAGCGGAGCGCGAAGCTGTCAGTTATGAATGAATAAATGAATAAATAAATAAATAAATAAAGAATGGCACCTTTCATTTCACAGGGCACACCAGACGGCGTACCAGCAGGTAATAGTCGGAGTAATTAAATAAATACAAAAAGAATGGCTGGGGAATAAAAAAATAATACGTTTTAATAATAATTTGTTTTTTTTGTTATAACATGAATTTCACTCTCTCTCTCTCTGTATATATATATATAAATATCTATATATATTTATTATATATATTGTATTTTTTTTTAAGCATTTTTGAAGGTGCGCCGCTACTTCGCGGATTTTCAGTTTCCGCGGGTGGTCTCGGTCCCCATTAACCGCGACAACCGAGGGTTCACTGTACTCCATAAAATTTACAAAAAGCGAGGTGAAACACTCAACCAGGGCTGCTCTGCATGTTGTGCTGGGCCACCTGGAACAACAGCGGAGCTATGCAAGGATGCTCTTTGTGGACTACAGCTCGGCATTCAACACGATCATCCCAGACATCCTCGTCGCCAAACTGGACACTCTCGGCCTCCCTGCCCTCACACACATCTGGATTAAGGACTTTCTGACCAACAGACCCCAGACTGTGTTGCTCGGCCCCTACACGTCCTCCACCCTCATGGTGAGCACCGGTTCCCCCCAAGGATGCGTGCTGAGCCCTCTCCTGTACGCCCTCTACACCTACGACTGCAGCCCGGCCCACGGCAACAACACCATCGTCAAGTTTGCTGACGACACGACAGTGGTCGGTCTGATCTCGGAAGGTGACGAGACAGCCTACAGAGAGGAGGTAGGGAGACTGACAACTTGGTGCAAGGACAACAGACTGCACCTTAACTCTGCTAAAACAAAGGAGATTGTCGTCGACTTCAGGAGGAACAAGACGCTGCCGCCCCCCCTCTGCATCGAAGGCGTGTGTGTGGAGAGGGTCCACACGTTCAAGTTCCTGGGAGTACAGATCTCCGATGACCTTTCTTGGAGTCACAACACCACAGCAGTGGTAAAGAAGGTCCGCCAACGTCTGCACTTCCTGAGAGTCCTCAGGAAATTCAACCTGGACAGGAAGCTGCTGCTGGCCTTCTACCACTCGTCCATCGAGAGCCTGCTGACGTACTGTGTCTCCACCTGGTACAGCGGCTGCACTGAGGCGGACAGAGTGAGGCTCCAGAGGACAGTCAAAACAGCGCAAAGGATTATTGGCTGCCCTCTCCCCTCGCTGTCGGACATCTACACCGCCCGGTGCCTCAGAAGGGCTCTCAACATCGTCAAAGACAATACCCACCCAAACTCACACCTGTTCGACCGGTTGCCCTCTGGCAGGCGCTACAGATGCATCAAATCAAGGACCAATAGACTGAGAAACAGTTTCTTTCCGAGAGCCATCTCCATACTGAACTCTCACACACACACACGAGACCACCCTAACCTTGCAAAACAGCATTGTGATGTGTTTCTATATGCCCTATTCAGTACTGAATTCCATTGCACTGTCTTATTTATTTATCTAATTTATATATTGTCTGTATTATTGTTGTATTGCACTGGAGAGGGGAGCCCTCTAATCTCGTTGCACACTTGAGTACAATGACAATAAAGGGATTTCTATTTCTATTCTATTCTTTTTTTAACTTTTCTCGAGGGCCATGGCGAGCCATTTCAAAAAAGCTGCACAACTAACGTATAAAATATTGATAAATTTGCTCGGCCTGATGTGTGTGTAAAGTTTCACGAGTTGTCGTTCATATTTAGAACCTCATAATCAGCGTTGTTTTATTGCCGAACAGTGCAATGCCACTCCCACAACTTTACACGAAAAAGGACGAATTTCGTATTGTGACATCCTCATGGCCGAAACAGTCATCCGAGCATATATGAGGGCGGCCTTGTTGAGTTGCACGGAGAAAAACATCCAAGAAAATAACTTGTATTAGCTTTTACCAGTTGGTGGCGCTACTACTACGATGAAAAATAAGTTGGTAGATGTTTCAGGGCTGAAGTATCCTCAAATGTGTACAACTTCGAGAATGATAGGATCATCTGAGTCATGTTGCCGGAGCTTTTGTTGCCACAGAGTACAATCTGACTTTTCAGCACCGTAATAGCCATGCCTTTTGCCAAACATCAACAAAATTCGGCAGAGAGAAAGATCATTGTCTTGAGTCTTTTCTGACTAAGTTTCAGTCGGATTTGTCAAAAGGGCACCGTGCAGGATGTGAAAATTAAAATAAAAACACATTTTTTGATTCCACTTGGCGGCGCTGTGTGTATAACAAAATAATAACATTAAGATTCTTTCAGGTCGGGACGTTTTATTTACAGGTGAAGGTTTGGATTTTCAGGACATGTGCAGGGGAGTTATTAAGCATTCATTTTATTTGTATTAGGTTCATTTTGTCTTCTTATTATTGATATTTGACTGATTCATTAAAAGCAGACAATTATGTTTTAGGTTAATTTTTTACCTGACATGTTTCGGCGAGTCTTTCGCCTTCTTCAGAGTGTCGCATGATGGTGTCTTGAGACCCGTCTTTATCAGCTGATGTTCCATGAGGGTGTGACTTACCTGTCAAAAAAATGAAAAAATCAGAGCAGTAAAAGAACAAGCACAACATGAACATTACAAATCAGCAATCACTGACCACTGCAAAAGGGGAAAACCACATCATGGACCGGGAGAAGGGCAGGGTCATCCGCACCGAAGAGAACAAACAACAGCGCTGGATCAGAGAGGCCATTTGAGATCTGCAAGCGAGGGCATAAAAACCATTACAGAGACAAGGGAGCCTTCATCCTCTCTACCACCTAGAGCAGCATCTTGGCGGAGTGAACGGACAGCGGGGGGGTGTGACTTGCCTTCATTCTTGTGACAGTAAGTCACGCCCTCATGGAACATCAGCTGATAAAGACGGGTCACAAGACACCATCATGTGACACTCTGAAGAAGGCGAAAGACTTTCGTATTGTGACATCCTCAAGGCCTAAACACTCATCCGAGCAAATATAAGGTAGATTTTGTGAACCTGCCCGGAGAAAAACATCAACGAAAATAATTTGTATTTGTTTTAACCAGTTGGTGGCGCTACCACTGCGATCAAAAATAAGTTGGCAGCCGTCTTCAGGGCTGAATATCCTCAAATGTGAAAAATTTCGAGAAGATGGATCATCTGAATCATTTTGCAGGAACTTTTGTTGCCACGGAGAATAATCAGACTCTGCGGCACCGCAATAGCCACGCCCTTCGAAGGAAAGTCACAAAAATAGGGATAGAGTAAGATCAATGTCTTGAGTCTTTCTAGCCAATTTTCAATCGGATTCGTTAAAAGGCACCGTGCAGTACGTCAAAATGTAAAAAATGATATTGATTGGCGCAAGGTGTATAACAGAATATAAACATATAGATGTCTTCAGGTACCGACTCTTTATGTACATGTGAAGTTTTGGATTTTTAGCAGCATGTGCAGGAGAGTTATTAAGCATTTTGTCCATTGCGGCGAAGAATCTTAAGTGAACAACTTTTGAAGCCCCGCCCCGTCATATAGTATTTCGGAAACAAAAGATTTTAGCCCCAGTGTTTGTCCCAGGTCTTAAGATGCTACAGACAGAATTTTAAGGCAATCAGATGAAGCCTTTAGGATCAGGGTGCAAAAGAATGACCCCTGTAACATGCAAAAAAGGCAAAAGTCGGGACTTTCAAAAATTCATAACTCACTTCCTGTTCATAATAGACGTTAAAATATCAAATTTCTCGCCATGCCCGATGAGACTGCCAAGTTTGGTGAGTTTTTGTGCATGTTTCGGGTCAAAAATGCGATCGTACAAATCGGAAAAATAATAATAATAATAATTTCTACAAAAACAACAGGGACTTCGCCGCGGTCGCTGCTCAGGCCCTAATAATAATAATAATAATAATAATAAAAGTAATAATATTTTCTACAAAAACAATAGGACCTCGCAGCCGTCGCAGCTCGGGCCCTAATAACAATTTCTAGAAAACAATAGGGACCTCGCAGCGGTCACTGCTCGGGCCCTAATAATAATAATAATAATAATAATAATTTCCACAAAAACAATGGGGACCTCGTAGCGGTCGTTGCTCGGGCCCTAATAATAATTTCTACATAAACAATAGGGACCTCGCCGCGGTCGCTGCTCGGGCCCCCCCAATAATAATTTCTACACAAAGTCCCATTGTGGTGACCCGCTCCCTTTTAAGTAAATTCAAAATGGCCGACTTCCTGTAAAACCTAGCTCATTTGCTCCAAGAGACTTTTTTGTAGGTCTTGGTCTTATACATACAGTGAACCTCGCTACTTCGCGGTTCACCTTTCGCGGGTTCAGTGCTTCGCGGGTATAAAAAATATTCGGGGGCATTGTAGTTTCGCACGAGCGGCACGACGGGCGCTGGAGCGGTTAGACGGCCGGCGTGCGCCGAAGAAGAGCGTGGGCGAAGAGGAGAGTGGACGAAGAAGAGCACGTTCCCCCGGACACGATCGGTGGCGACGTTTCGCACGGTTCGGACCGTACCAGGGCTCCGGCCGGCGTGCGTGGGCAGTTAAGCCGTAGAGGAGCACCGTCCCCGGGCACGGGCGGTGCCAAGCGGCCCCTAAGTTTAACCGAATGGAAGCTCCGGAAGGAGGAGGGCATGCTCGCGTCACAGTAAGCCGAAGAGGAGCACCTTCCCCAGGCACGGCGGTTCCAAGCGGCCCCTAAGTTTAACCAAATGGAAGCTCCGGAGGAGGAGGGCATGCTCGCGTCACAGTAAGCCGAAGAGGAGCACCTTCCCCGGGCACGGGCGGTTCCAAGCGGCCCTAAGTTTAACCGAATGGAAGCTCCGGAGGAGGCGGGCATGCTCGCGTCACAGTAAGCCGAAGAGGAGCACCTTCCCCGGGCACGGGCGGTGCCAAGCGGCCCCTAAGTTTAACCGAATGGAAGCTCCGGGGGAGGAGGGCGGGCGTGTGTCACAGTTAAGCCGAATTGAACACCTCTTCCGCCCGGACACGAACGGAAGCGCGAAGCTGTCAGTTATGAATGAATAAATGAATAAATAAATAAATAATTAAAGAATGCCACCTTCATTTCACAGGGAACACCGGACGGTCGTACCAGCAGGTAAAAGTCGGAGTAATTAAATAAATACAAAAAGAATGGCTGGGGAATAAAAAAATAATACGTTTTAATAATAATTTGGTTTTTTTGTATAACATGAATTTCACTCTCTCTCTCTCTCTCTCTCTCCCCATATATATATATATATATATATATTTATTATATAAATTGTATTTTTCTTTTAAGCATTTTGAAGGTGCGCCGCTACTTCGCGATTTTCAGTTTCCGCGGGTTGGTCTCGGTCCCCATTAACCGCGATAACCGAGGGTTCACTGTACTCCATAAAAATTTACAAAAAGCGAGGTGAAACACTCAACCAGGGGCTGCTTTTTTGAACATTTCTCGAGCGCCATGGCGAGCCATTTCAAAAAAGCTGCACAACTAACGTATAAAATATTGATAAATTTGCTCTGCCTGATGTGTGTGTCAAGTTTCACGAGTTGTCGTTCATATTTAGAACCTCATAATCAGCGTTGTTTTATTGCCAAACAGTGCAATGCCACTCCCACAACTTTTCACGAAAAAGGATGAATTTCGTATTGTGACATCCTCATGGCCGAAACAGTCCTCCGAGCATATATGAGGGTGACCTTGTTGAGTTGCACGGAGAAAAACATCCAAGAAAATAACTTGTATTAGCTTTTACCAGTTGGTGGCGCTACTACTACGATGAAAAATAAGTTGGTAGATGTCTTCAGGGCTGAAGTATCCTCAAATGTGTACAACTTCGAGAAGATAGGATCATCTGAGTCATGTTGCCGGAGCTTTTGTTGCCACAAAGTACAATCGGACTTTTCAGCACCGTAATAGCCACGCCTTTTGCCAAAACGTCACAAAACTCTGAAAAAGCTGAGTGAGCCTCAAACCAGACATACACATTCACTGACAAATATCCTGTGACACCAGATATATTAGAAGTCTTGTCTAATCAGCACACGTCTATCTAACTGCAATTTTAACATCTCGAGACACGACAGGATGAGTACACGATACGCATACCTCCATTTCTGAGTCTGTAAAGCCTGGAGGAGGCTGCTTCGATGTTTTAGTAGCATCATAAATTTATTGAATTAATTATATTTGAGGTTGGATTAGATTTTTACACATTTTAAGCCTTAGCCACCCAAAACAAAACATAAGCTCATGAATGAAATAAAACTAATTAATTTCGCCCATGCCAATTAATCTTCTGTAGACACGTGTTGTGACCAGTGTTGTTTTTGGCAGGCATTTTAGATTTTGTCCAAGTCATTTGGACAAAGTGCTGATTTGTTTACATCACATTTAGTCATCCCAATTCGTTATAGTTTTAGTCCAGTTTTAGTCAACGAAAACTAAAAAAAGGGTTTTAGTCCAGTTTTAATCGACGGAAACGCAAAAAAAGTTTTACCCTAGTTTTCGTCAATTTATTCACAAAGGTTTTAGTCCAAGCGGCACGGTGGCCCAACTGGTTAGCAGGATGGCCTCACAATATTGAGGTCGTAGGTACGATTCTGGCTCCGGCCTTCCTGCGTGGGTTTCCTCTGGGTAATTCGGTTTCCTCCCATATTCTTAAAACATGCATGGCAAGTTGCTTGGACACTCTAATTGCCCCTAGGCATGAGTGTGAGCGTGGATGGTTGTTCGTCTATGTATGCCCTGCGATTGGCTGGACACCAATTCAAGGGTGTACCTCGCCTACTGCCGAAGACAGCTGGGATCGGCTCCAACACCCCCCGCGACCCTAGTGAGGAGAAGCGGTACAGATAACGGATGGATGGATGGATGGGTTTAAGTCCATTTGAGTTAAAACAAGGCATTCAAGGTTTCCACCCAATAACAAAGACTTTTGGATGGACTACAAAGGATTCTTCATTACAAACAGAAAAAAGTGGCAACAGTGGAATCAATGCTCACTGCTCCAAAATAAGCAGAGAAGCAAAACATTTTGTTGGGCAACTGTTGTGGCTTTATTTCACTAAAAGCAACATAAAATAATTTATGAACCACATGCTAACAATTTTGTCTCGTCAACGAAAAAAATTCATGTACATCACGTCATGTTTTCGTCATAAAAGAACCTCGTTTAGCTTGTCATCGTCATTAAAAAAGGGGCGTTAACGAAGTATTTTCGTCATAGTCATCAGTGACGAAAACAACACTGGTTGTGACTGATATTTCAGTCCCAGGTTGTCTCCTGAACACCACCAATTGGGCAAGGGAGCGCAGGAAAGCCTGGGGTCTTCTATTTTTACAGTATAGAAAGGCTAAATATCAAATTGAAACAGTGTTTTATATCATGAATATACAGGGTTGGTGCTGGTTCTGGTAGGGAAACCACAACATAAAGATGTCCTTAATTAGTCCCACAATGGGGATATTTGCAATATGGCATATGATGGCCTAACAGGGCCACCGCCCAGAAAAGAGTAACGCAGAACTTTGTAATACTGTCACTCCCTGACCAGTTCGTTGTTCCTGAAGAGCCAAACTTTGACTCAGACCCACAAATTTGAATTACAGATAGTGGACAATGGAGAACTCCCCCAGTCAGTCAGCATGTTCAACTTCCATAGAAACCTCAACATACATTTATTAGATTGCCAAACTAATTGGAAACTACATCACCAGAACACCACAAGTGGGCTCTGTTATTGTACTTAAAGATGCATCTTACAAACCTGTGTTCTCCAAGGCCAGCTGGTCCATAGTCTTAAGTTATTTCTTCGCCAACATCAATGTCTCGGAGCGCAAACAGACAGAGGTGTGGTCTGTCCTCTGTTGTCTTCTTCTTCATTTTACAGTTGGGGTGCATGTGGTCATCATTAACCAGTCTTCCCAGACTGCCATCTTCTTGAGCGGCATCAACACTTAAAATAGATTTAAAAAAAAAAAAAACAATTATTCAATCAATGTCAGAAATTAATCTTTGAGACAATCTTGTGTACACAAAACATAAAAATAGGAAATCCACAATTTTTAAATCTTCTAAATAAAATCATACAAGAAATTTCTATTGGAATCAGACCCTATTAACAGCTTGTCTTTGAGACTTCATGGTCTATATTTTCATTTGTACAGATTCAACGCATGAATAAAAGTAATCACCGTATTTTCGCAGTCATAAGCAAACAAAGCGCCCTGTCAGTCGATGCGTCCATTAAATGGACAAAGTACCACTCACGTCCATCAGCCCTTGTCATCAACGAGCTGTTGGAAGTGCATGTTAGCACACCCTGCTGGGCAAAGAGTGAGTTGTCCATGCTTACAATCGACCGTGACAAATACACCATCTGACTATAATGTTTGGGTGATGGTGTTGGAAAAAGCTGGACAAAGGGCAGCTGTCCACAATGTTTTAGTCTGTCTTATCATTTATGTTATTGCAAGCAAGAAACGTCCCAGGTTTAGACAACAGACAAAAAGTCCAAAGCATAACAGCACATCTCTTTAAACAGCCATGCAAATCTCTCTAAACAGCTATGGGATTGTGGGTCTCTGCTCCCAGAATGCATTGCTTGAATTAGCTAAGGCTGAGTGGCTTTTGTATTATTTTCATTTTTTTTGGGTATATTGATGGCATGAGAGATACATGTTTGTGTTAATCTTATTTCTATGTTTCATTGTTTGCTTGTATGATGAGTTTTTTATTTTTTGTGTGTGGTGAGCAGCCAAGTCCCTCCCCTGACGTTGCTTTGTAGGCTATTGCCAATGCACCTAATATTGGCCTGAGCCATTGTCAGCTATTGTCAATAGAGACTTGGCGTCTGCTGCAACAATGGGGTGATTGCTCATGTTATTGGGGCATAGTAGGCTGCTATCGGCTGTGTCAGTGTGGGCAGCTCTGCCAAGTTCATGCTATGCTAACAGCAGCTGTGCTATCGTCTTGTCAGGCGGTGCGTCCAGTATATGTTACAAAGACAGAAATAGCGGCCTCAACAGGTGTTGCGCCCTTTGACACGGCGCGTCTTTTGGGTGCGAAAATACGGTATACATTTTTGCTTAGAGAATGATTTTTCCCCTAACACTTATGGGATGAGTATGTGTTTATTTTTTTAAATAAAAACAAAAATAAGATAACATCTCAATCTTTGCCTCACCTCCAAGTTTTTTCTTGCCGGCGGAAGTCAAACAAAAAGACAGTGCCTCTTCCATCCATCTTCCTGCGTTGAGATTTATCAGAATCTATCAATTTTCCTCTGTACTCCATAATAAAGAATAAAGTCGTCTTTCCTGAAAGGGGCCTTGGTAAATACTCCTCGACCTAGTTAACAGGGAAATCAAGATAGCTTCGTCATATTTTTAAGCACACAAATAAGGAGTCATCATATTCATTTGGGCCACTATACTAATGTAGGGTGGTTTGAAACATTGCTTCTTGTGAGGGATAGAGCAGAGCCCTTCTTTATGATTTTAAAGGAACAGACCAGCCAAAATTCATTTTCCAGCATTGCATTAGCCAGTATGTATTAGGACTGAAAGTACAAATGTCAATGGCACCTGGTTACGTAAAAAAAAAACTTTAAGATTATTTAGTTTCATAACAATGACATACACTGTATACACAGTCATATTGGATCGCGTCACGTGATCTCTGTGACGTATAACGTGCTTTACACTAGACTATCAATATCGGACTTGTTCACCGGTCTATTGTGGTATAAAAATGCCGGAGGGCGTCATCAAGTACAGCCTTAATTTAGATAGAACTCCTACCATCAGGTTTCACGCTCACTGAAATAACTTGAAACTGACAAAAGAAAAGGTCAAGACACTCTTAATGTAAAATAACCACTTAAAAAACGATGTCAGCTTGGTTATCAGAAAACAATAATATATCTTAGCAAAAGCGTTAACATCATACCTTTAAATGAGTTTATATACTTCGCTTCTAACTCTGCAGTCTTGTCCAGACCCTTGACTGCATGTTCAATAGTATCCTGCTTTGGGGACTTCCTGCATCTCAGGGAAGGCATTGTTTATTCTATAAAGAAAAAAGACAGTTTTGTGTTGAGAATTATTAATACTATAGGCTAAATGGAGTTTTAACAATATCAGTGTAAGAAAAATAAATTATAAATTAAAAAAATATCAATCCCTCCATCCCAATTAACGATTTCAACCATAATAGTTTATATTGAAGTTTAAACAACAGACAGACAGATTTATGCAGTGTGACTACAAAAATCTTACCAAAATTGCATTCACAGTAACCTTTGCTTTAAGAATCATGTAATTAACCAGTGAACATCGTGTCTTACACAAAAATTAATGACAGAAATTATCATGGTACTTGCATTCTGTTGTTCTATAACAAAAGTGCAAGCTGTTAGCTCCGCAAAGCTAACGCAACAAGCTAGCGTCCCTCGTGCTCACATTCAATGCAAACCTGACCACCGGATGAAAATACGCGTCGGTTTAGTTCTTTAAATGAGTAAAAGCACCATGACGTTTTATAATTATTCAATGCTTAACTGGAGCTCGTCAATTATGTCGATGTAGGAGCACATGTTTGCTAGGCCAGTGTTGTAGGCCCACATCCATGGTGCTACTTTGTATAGTGTTTTCCACACAACTATCTCTAACCATGAACAAATGCACTCGAGGCATGTTTTGAATAAAAACAAACGAAAAACACTTACCTCTCCGTTTCAACAGCAGTTCGAACTTCGAAGTGGTGATATTCTCCAGCGTTAAGCACCTGCTCGAACTGCGAATAGGTCAAATTCAACAGCGTCTTTTTTCTGTCTTAATAAGGACGCGATGAGAGGAGGAGCGCTTGCCTTTTCGTCAGCACGCCCCGCGCGGGTGGTGCTGCTTTATCACTCTCTATCTGTGCCCGCCCGCCGGCATGTCGATAGAAAAATAATATTCCTTCAAACATTACTTTCATCTTCTTAACGTTTTGTAGTGAATTTAACAGGTTCACCACTTTTTTCAAATACACCAATGGAAAACAGGTCTTAATTGAGGAAACATACAAAGAGCGTCTCACAAACACCTTATGATGAGCAATGTAATTTGATCACGTTTTTTGTCACTGCCTGGACGTCGGTTCACTGGCCTGGTGGCAGTGGCTTGTAGACACTGTCACTGAGTGGGAACGGATCTCAAGGTGGGTCAAACTAACCCAAGCAGTGGATCGGTCCGTTTTTTAAATTTATTAATTTTTTTATTTTATGTATTTATTTATTATTTAATACAAGGGCTTCGGCTCACTACCAGTGGGCGGGACCAAAGAATTTGGGTTTCCTTTGAGCTAGGAGGCAGTCAAAGGCAGTCCAATCCCCGGCAACATAAAGCGCCTAGCTCTGGGGACATGGAATGTCATTTCTCTGGTAGGGAATGAACCCGAGCTGGTGTGTGACTAGACCAGTGGTTCTCAATTATTTCCTGTCATGCCCCCCCTACCAAGAAGAAAACAATTCGCACCCCCCCCACCACAATTTTTTTTTACATTTCGTACTAATGTACATGTTCTTTGCATATTAATGTTAGATTGTCAATAAAATATCTTACCTTAACAAAGCTAAATTGATAAAAAAATATATCATTTTGAGAACGACTATTGTGAGGATCTCGAAACTCAGTACTCTGTGGTGCTAATATTGATGAGATGATAAATATGTTGAAGCCACAGAACAAAAAGATTAGATATTGTTTGGAAATTAATGACGTACATAACAAAGGAATATCAGCCTTGATTGGAGTACATTACTGCATTTAAATTTTTAATAAAAATGAAACAATTATTGATGTTATGACCACTATGAAGAATTTAAAAAAACAATATATAGGGATAATTATAGTTTTCATTTTGTTATGTTTAGTCTGTTCATGTTGCATTATTTTTATGACAAAGATGATGGTTAATCGTAGGTTTGTTGTCCAAATGTACCGTTACAACCTGATTAATGTTGAGAATGACGAACTCAAACTGGACACTAAAACGTAAAAACACATGGACTTCTTGCCCCTGTCCACACACGTGCACACACACACACACCATACACGAAGATCCGGGAGGTAAGGACGGCTGTCCTCTCCTACAACGAGGCAAGGGCCTCCACCAAGTCACCCCAGGGACAAGTTTTATTCCCTGATGGTCATCAAATTATGAGGATCTCATTCTACGCCGGAAGGGAGGAGGGGAATTTTTCCCTAATGTGAGGTTTTCGCTCCTCCACTGATGATCACACTGTTGTATGATTTCATTATGATGATCTGTCTGAAAGCCGTAAGGACATGATTTTTAAATCCACAACAGGGGGGAAATGTAAGATGGGCTGAGGATAGGTAATCAGTTTGTGTATTCATAATCATGTTTTTATACACTCATTAATGTTTAACACACACAGAGACACTTACTTGTTATTTTAACACACACACACACAGACACCCCATCCTGAAGATGTGTTTAGTTAAACTGACCTTGGGTTATGATTTTCTGCCTGCTGGAGTCCCTGGTGATTAGTTATTGATGCTTTAGTTAAACTGACCTTTATACCGAGAGTTATTGATGTTTTCTGTCTCTTGGTGATTAGTTGTTGATGCTTTTCTGTCTTCTGGTGATTAGTTATTGATGAGTTAGTTTCAATAAAAAGGCAGAACGGAGGGTGAGAGTCAGAGGGTGTGCGGGATTGAACTGGCAAGACGGCTGTTTCGCCTCCTGGCTCCCTCTCCCATTCTGAATGGCACAAAACGAAAACTTTAGTAAGTTATTTCAGTCTAAAAAAGGCGTCAGGGCATTTTTAAACCGGACAGTAAGTCGTCACTGTCTTGGTTCCTTTTTGTGCCTTGACCCATCCCGGAATTATTGAAAGGATGCAGTCCTATTTACAGGCCCCAGTGACACCCCAGGTTTCTGTTGTTTGTACGAGGGCGCTTAATAGGTACTGCTATTCACAATCGTCTTAGGCTGTTTCTTTGCAGAAGTTTATGGACAATGTGTAGTGCTGTAGGATGCAGTCTAGAGCATTCTTGACATTGAAGCTTTTGTTTCCAGCAACTGCTAATGCGACCGTGCATCAAACATGCAAAACACAGACCCTTGCTCCTCAAGAAGTCAATCTTATCCTTGTGATGCTTTCTCCTAAATTCCTTACAAATTGTGAGACTGTTGCTCTCCATTACAATTAGCACATGGTTTGGCAATAGCATCCACTGAAACAGGTTCTGCCTTTGGCGTGGTGGTTTTGTTGTTTTCCATCTTGGCGGGCACAATGACTGTTGTGAAGACTTTCTTTGATTTTGGTGTTTCTGTGTGTTGTGATTTTGTTTTCTGTTTTATAGAATCTTTCGTGCTTGTCAACAAAGTCAACAAAATCCTTAAACTTCACTCTTCTATTTGTTCTTTCTTGGAGATTGCAGGCAAATTTTCTCCAAGATTCTATAAGTCTGTATGGAAGTTTGTTTGCCAATGCCTTTATATTAGCCATGTTGTCCAAGTCCTCCATATAATTAACATCTGCCATTATGTTCAAACAGCCCATAAGGAATAATGTGAAAGACTGAAGTGCAACACCATCTTCAGACTTGATTGTTGGCCAATCCATGGCTTCCTTTAAATATGCTTCTGCTATCATGAAGTCATCACCATAAAACTCCTTCAAGATTTGTTTTGCTTTGGTATATCCTGTCAGAGGTTCCATATGGATGCAGCTCTTCACCAACTCATGTGGTTGTTCACTAGTATACTGCAACTAAAATTGAAGATGATCACGGTTATCACTTGTACGGCCTTCAATCCCATGTTCAATGGCACCTATACAGGTTTTATAATGCAGAGGGTCGCCTTTAAACGTAGGAATGGAAAGTTCGGGAAGTAGCGATGCTTTTTGACTCTTTGCTAAGTATTCTGCGACACTGGCTTGCTGTGAGATTGCTTGGCAAAGGCCATCAAGCACATGTCCCTGTTGTTCTCTACTTTCTGTCTGATGTGGAAATCTAGCCATTGGAATAGTCGAAGTGGGAGCATTTCAGGTCAACACTGCTTGTTGCTCTGATAGGCTGTGATGGTAATTGAATGTTTTTCCTTGTTTAAATTGTAACACACTCATCAGGAATGTGGATACCATCCTCCTGGGTATTTTCATATCTTCTCAAGACATCCAATTTAGCATCAGACTCAGGGAGTGCCGTTTGCATTGCATGCATTTCCTTCTTTGCCTTAATTGCAGCTTCTTCTTGCTCAAGTGCCAACCTTTGTTGTAAATCAGCAGCCTTTGCCTTTAAACATGCTCGTTCCATTTGAGCCTTTAATTTAATTGAAGACGTTGACAGAAGTGAGCTTCTGTCTGTTAGATTCTTTACTTCTACTTCTATGGGTGTAGTTAGTTGATGCAGATCTACTATCATCAGGTGATATTTGTTTATTGCATCCTTCCTCTGCACGTTTCAAAACGTCCTTCTTCCATTGCTCACATTTCCATTAATTACATTTTTTGGATCAAACCAGTTATTTTGGTCATCGACAAAATCCTCTTCAGTCTTTAAATTTTGCACACCGGAATTGAGGTCCACAAATTCTTGCTCCATGCCGCTAAAGCAAACACAAAGCTCAGTTTTTTACAGCGTCAACATTTGCATCATCCTCCATCAATTGTTCAATTTGACGTTGCATGGAGGTCAATTGAGCAAATTTGCACCTGCGTGCCTGCATCCGTTTAGGCTTGTGATCTTCTACAGCTTTTCTCCGTCATTTTTAATGTCCGCTTTCCACTGTCTTGTTCCTCCATGTCAATCCACAATCAAGCAAACAAAAACGTCAAACTGACTGTAGCGTCTCAATTTGTAGGTCAGCTGAATGACGATCAAAGTTTTAAGCAGTTTACTCATGCACCTGTTACGTGCACGTCCTTGTTAACTCGCGATGCTTGTCAAGTATGGACGCATGCTAACAGCTAGCAGCTCATTGTCCCGACTGGAAAGTTGCTCCTTAGCTGTGATGTGCCTAGGGTTACACTATCTATCATTAACAAACACAGCCAGCCCTCCTCTTTCCTCTTACCGCTTTCCAGTGTCCTGTCCGCAAGTAGTATTTGGAAGCCGTCAAATTCCACGACGGTGTCCGGCGTTAGGTCTGTTAGCCATGAATCCGTGAACATCAGCAAGCTAGCTCATTGGAAGTTCCTCTCGTGCCGCGTCCATTTTCTTGGGAAGGTATCTAACATTTCCCATAAAAACGGACAGGAGGACGGGGTGGTCACGCCTCCTCTTTGCCTGGCGTTTCGCCCCCGCGCGACATCCCCCGTCTCTTCCTCCTCAACTCGTGGGGGATATCGGGTCTCGCTCCGGGAGTCGGCACGGGGTTAGCACGAAGTGCTAACAGCTGATCTCTTGTGTAAACGATTGATCCGTAGCTCCCAGTGACATCTCCGGACACGATCACGCAAAAAACAGCCCCCAGCAGCAATAAAACCACCGCAATTTGGATGTCCATTGCTGCGATGAGGTAAAATAAATAAAACTGGGTAAAGGAAAAAACACGCGAAAAAGGCTCAAATAGTGAGCCGTGCTGCTTTAGCAGGTAGCCACTCGCGTGGTGACGGAACCGTAAAAACAAATGTGGTCCCATCAAAATCTGATGGGATATTTAAAAATAAAAGCGTGAAAATTTGCTTATTTGTCTGTCGTCACCAATGATTAAAAAAATTAAAATCATTACAAAATCCTCAAGCTATCGTGATACCAGACAAGTTCTGCGGGACACCAGACCACCCCAGTTGTCCACAAAAAGTGGTCACTTCAAAATTTGATGTGGCATTTAAAAATAAAAAAATCACCTGAAATATGCACTGTGATCAACACTGATTTAAAAGAAAAATCTTTAAAAAATATCCTCAAACTATCGTGATACCAAACCAGGATTGGGGATACTAGACCACACCAGCTGTCCACCAAAAGTGGTCACATCAAAATGTGATGTGGCACTTCAAAATAAAAGTAGCCTGAAATTCGCTTATTTCACGGTCATCACCACTGAGTTAAAAAAAAAATAGCTCGAGCTATCGTGATACCAGACCAGTTTTGTGGGACACGAGACTACCCCAGCTGTCCATAAAAAGTGGTCCCATCGAAATCTAATTTGTAATTTCAAACTAAAAGTTGCCTGAAATCTGCACATTTCACTGTCATCATGCCTGACTTTAAAATTTCATTAAAAAATATCCTCTAGCTATGGTAATACCAAACCAGGTTTGGAGGACACAAGACAACACAGCTTTCCACCAAAAGTAGTCCCATCAAAATGTAAGGAGGCATTTTAAAATAAAAGAGCTGGAGCTGTCGTAATACCAGACTAGTTTTGTTGGACACTAGACGACCCCAGCTGTTCATCAAAAATGGTCCCATCAAAATCTGATGTGTAATTTCACAATAAAAAAAAAACCCACCTGAAATATGCACATTTCATTGTCATCAACACTGATTTTAAAATAATCATTTCAAAATACCCTCGAGCTATCGTGATATCAGACCCATTTTGGGGGACACTAGACAACCCCAGTTGTCCATCAAATGCGGTCCCACCAAAATGTGATACGGCATTTCAAAATAAAAGTAGCCTTAAATCAGCATACATCACTGTTATCAGGCCTGACTAAAATATCATGACAAAATATCCTCCAGCTATCATGATACCAGACAAGACATATTTCACTGTCATCACCATTGATTTAAAAAAATTAATTAAAAACTAGAGCTGCGAGCAGCTATAAAGGGCCCTCGCCACCCGGACAACGTTGGGGTACTGGCACGTTGGAAATGTGAAATATTTCCGAGAAATAACGTGAGGAATCTTCAAGAGGAATTTGCTTGTAGTTAAAGTTAGAGCAGCTTTTGTTTTCAAAGCCTCGTCAATGTTTGAAGTAAATTTGTTGGCAGGCACTACAGGTGCATCAAATCAAAGACTAATAGACTGAAAAACATTTTCTTTCCGAGAGCCATCACCATTCTGAACTCTCACACACATGCACACACACACGACCACCCTTACCTTGCTGAACAGCGACGTATTGTGTTGTATTTCTCCAATTTCATACTATTTTCCATCACAATATTTATTCTCTTATTTATCTAATTTATATATTTGATTAAATTATTGTTGTATTGCACTGGAGAGGGGAGCTCCCTAATCTTGTTGCACACTGTACAATGACAATAAAAGGATTTCGGATTCTGATAAATTTAGAATGGCCGACTTCCTGTTCAATTTAGCATACGGCTCCATGAGACTTTTTATTAGGTCTTGGCTTTGTACACACTTCATCAAATTTTCAGTTTGGTGAAACAGAGATATGGGGCTGTTTTTTTTTGTTGTTTTTTTTTTTCTAGGGGGCGATAGCGAGCCATTTTTAAACAACTGTACGACAAAATAATAAAATATTGTGAATATTGAATCAACTCCCGGTTGAGTGGACGCTGGCACGTTTGGCTGCCACTGCTCACCGGTAACTCTCAGAAATTTTTTGGATCCGCTTGTTGTACCTGCTTTAGCAGTTTACAATCCCTCCAGTTACAGTGATTTTATTTATTATTATCTGTATGTTGAGCGATCCCGATTCTCATGAATGCCACCCACCGATTGCATAGTCGCTGACGCGTCTACTGTGGCTAAAGTTTAGCTTACCTATCAAAGTTAGCACCTGTCTGCCATGTGGACCCGCAGGCCAGTCTGCTTCTCGCACTTCTGCCTGTTCCTGTCATGTCATCAACCTGTGTCAGGACAACTTCAATCCACTGCCGCTGAACTCCGCTGGATTTACCGACACATGCCCGAGGGAAACGCACCACCACCACTGCTCCTCCTCCCGAACATCGCTCGTCGACCCTTGAAGGATTGTATGGCAATTACCGGCATTTTAAACATTTATGGGACAGAATGTCAATTATTTAATTTAGCAGGTTTATATTTACTGAATATGCTATGATCGCAAAATTCCGGACGAACTGGCGAGGCTGCCCGGCTCACCGTGGCTTGTCATCGGGACCGGGAGGCGGCGCAGGCGACGCAGAGAGAGGAAGCAGAAGCGGGGCTGCAGGTCCGGTGTCTTGCAACGGCTGCGACGGCAGCCCCATAGGCAATCACTGCCGAGTCTGTACCTCACCAACGCCAGATCCGTGGTCCACAAAATCGACGACCTGGGATTACAAATCCTGGGAAACCGCTATGTGCGAGACAGCAGTGTGATCGTCGTCACGGAATCCTGGCTGCACGCAGACGTCCCCGATGCTAGCATCCAGCTGGCCGGGCGCTCGCTACATCGCGCGGATCGGACAAGGGACACCGGTAAGAGACGGGGCGGGGTGGCTCTGTGTTTACGTGCATGAGAACTGGTGCGGCGATAGCACGATCGTCGAGAAGCACTCTTCCCCCGACATCGAGTTCATGTCCGTTAAATGCCGGCCTTATTTTCTCCCGAGGGAGCTAACGGTCGTGATTGTCACAGCTGTTTACATCCCTCCCGACGCTAGCACTAGCACGGCGCTCTCGCTACTCGCGTGCGTCATCAATAAACATCAGCGGGCCCACCCTGATGGCGTTCACGTAGTAGCGGGAGACTTTAATAAGGCCAATTTAAAGACTGTACTCCCAGAGTTTCACCAGCATGTCAAGTGCCCAACGAGGGGAGACAACACTCTCGACCATGTGTACTCGAACATCAAGCACGCATACAGGGCCCTCCCACTCGCCCCCCTCGGCCAGTCAGACCACCTGTCCTTGCAGCTCGCACCTGCATACATCCCTCTCAGGCGCAGATTCAGGCCCACCACAAAGACTGTGAAAACCTGGCGTGACGGCGCCATGAGTGAATTACAGGACTGCTTTCAAGACACAAACTGGGGCCTCTTTGATCATCAGGACCTTGATGTCTACACACATTGTGTAGTGGACTACATCAAGTTCTGCATGGAAACTGTGTCCCTACACAGGACTATACGGACCTTCCCAAATGCGAAGCCCTGGATGTCCAGCAGGGTTCGCTCTCTCCTCAAGGCCCGTGACGCTGCCTTCAGGTCAGGCGACAAAGCCCAGTACAGGGTGGCTCGTGCTGACCTGAGCAAAGGCATCAAGCTAGCCAAGGCAACCTACAAGGGGAGGCTGGAGGCCCACCTTGCCAGTAACAGACCACGGGAGGTGTGGCAGGGTCTACGGAGCATCACCAACTTCCGTGGCAGCAGCACGACCTCTGCAGACCCGAGTGCATCGCTGGCAGAGGAGCTTAACTGCTTCTTTGCTCGCTTTGACTCGCCCCAACCGTCACACCCCCGCACTTCATGCTCCAACTCCCCCCCACTCACCGTAGAGGAACACGATGTGAGGCGCGCGCTCCTGGCTGTTAACCCCAGGAAAGCTACTGGACCCGACGGAATACCAGGCAAGGTCCTCAAAACATGTGCCCACCAACTGTCACATGTATTCTGCAGGATCTTCAACCGCTCCCTGGCTCAAGCAGTCATCCCCTCCTGCTTGAAAACTTCCATCATTATTCCTGTCCCCAAAAAGTCACCAGCCGTCCACCTGAATGACTACCGTCCTGTTGCTCTCACACCAGTCATCATGAAGTGCTTCGAGAGGCTGGTTCTCCAGCACATCAGGGACTGCCTTCCTCCCACTCTGGACCCCTACCAGTTTGCATACTGGGCTAACAGATCCACTGAGGACGCCATCAACACTGCTCTGCATGTTGTGCTGGGCCACCTGGAACAACAGCAGAGCTATGCAAGGATGCTCTTTGTGGACTACAGCTTGGCATTCAACACAATCATCCCAGACATCCACGTCGCCAAACTTGACATTCTCGGCCTCCCTGCCCTCACACGCATCTGGATTAAGGACTTTCTGACCAACAGACCCCAGACTGTGTTGCTCGGCCCCTACACGTCCTCCACCTGCATGCTGAGCACCGGTTCCCCTCAAGGATGCGTGCTGAGCCCTCTCCTATACGCCCTCTACACCTACGACTGCAGCCCGGCCCATGGCAACAACACCATCGTCAAGTTTGCTGACGACGCGACAGTGGTCGGTCTGATCTCGGAAGGTGACGAGACAGCCTACAGAGAGGAGGTAAAGAGACTGACAGCTTGGTGCAAGGACAACAGACTGCACCTTAACACTGCAAAAACAAAGGAGATTGTCGTCGACTTCAGGAGGAACAAGACGGTGCCGCCCCCCCTCTGCATCGAAGGCGTGTGTGTGGAGAGGGTCCACACGTTCAAGTTCCTGGGAGTACAGATCTCCGACGACCTTTCTTGGACTCACAACACCACAGCAGTGGTAAAGAAGGTCCACCAGCGTCTGCACTTCCTGAGAGTCCTCAAGAAATTCAACCTGGACAGGAAGCTGCTGCTAGCCTTCTACCACTCGTCCATTGAGAGCCTGTTGACGTACTGTGTCTCCACCTGGTACAGCGGCTGCACTGAGGCCGACAGAGTGAGGCTCCAGAGGACAGTCAAAACAGCGCAAAGGATTATTGGCTGCCCTCTCCCCTCACTGTCGGACATCTACACCGCCCGGTGCCTCAGAAGGGCTCTCAACATCGTCAAAGACAATACCCACCCAAACTCACACCTGTTCGACCTGTTGCCCTCTGGCAGGCGCTACAGATGCATCAAATCGAGGACCAATAGACTGAGAAACAGTTGCTTTCCGAGAGCCATCTCCATTCTGAACTCTCACACACACACGAGAACACCCTTACCTTGCAGAACAGCATCGTGATGTGTTTTTATATACCCTATTCTGTACTAAATTCCATTGCACTCTCTTATTTATTAATCTAATTTATATATTTGTCTGTCTTATTGTTGTATTGCACTGGATTGGGGAGCCTTCTAATCTCGTTGCACACTTGAGTACAATGACAATAAAGGGATTTCTAATTCTAATTCTAATTCTACTACGCATAGGAATGACTGATTGTAGTCATGGTCTTTACTGATTTATGATATTATTTTCACATGCTAAAGTTATATTACTTAGTTTATAAATGTGTGAACATAGTATTTTCATGACCTACACTCACATTCACATCATACATATTCAGTCTGCACATTACAAACTGATGACAAGCCAGACAGCACTTCATGGACAAATATGACAAAGCACATTCTCCACATAGGACATAGAGATGCAAACATACCAAATTGGGCACTGGATTTAGTTTTAAAATCGCTGCATTGGCTCCCCGTGTGTTTCAGGATTGATTTTAAGGTTCTTCAATTAGTTTTTAAATGCCTTAACGGTCTTGGGCCATCCTCGCGGACCCTGAGGTCCTCTGGCACCGGCCTGTTAATTATTCCTCGGGTGAGGACTGGAACACATGGCGAGGCTGCATTCAGCCATTCTGGTCCTCGTCTATGGAATAGCCTGCCGGAGGACATCAGGTCCGCAGAGACTGTTGATATTTTTAAAAGGAGGCTCAAGACCAGACCTGGGCATTGCACGGCCCGCGGGCCACATCCGGCCCGCCGGGTGGCACTGACTGGCCCGTATGACAGACCTGGGCATTGTATGGCCCGGGCCACATACCTTTGGTTGACTCTGACCGCGAGTGTAAGGTTAATTGGAAATTTCAAAATAAACATACTTTTTAATTTCACCTCATTCATGGGCGAAAGCTGCACTGCTTTTATTCTGAAATTGTTTTTTTTTTTTATTCCCGCACAATGTGCGTCGCACATAATGACGTAATGCGTTTATCAAGACATGCGCGCGATTGAATCACAACAAGACAACGTTCGCCCTCAAAAATGTCCGCTCAGGCTACAAAAAGAAAGGTAGATGCCGAATGTAGAATTTTCAACAAAAATTGGACAGCGAAGTATTTATTTACTGAAGTTAGAGGTAAAGCTGTGTGTTTAGTTTGCGGGGAGCAGATCGCCGTGTTGAAGGACTACAATTTGAGTCGGCACTACCAGACGAAACATGCAGAGAAATATAAAAACGGCACCAGATAACAATGAACTGGGACACTTTTTCTCAAAATCACAGTTCAGTGACAGTCAATATGTTGTATCTTGCTTAATGTTTGGTGCAAAAAGACAATATTGTGATGTCTTTAAAATGCTCAGAACCTTTACACAACTATCCAACAGTATATGGAACTCAAAATGTGTTTTGAAGTGAATGTGACAGAATATGTTTACTAATATGAGTCACAAATAGTAAAAAATGTTAATATTTTGTCTACCATTGTGTTGAGAAATTTGAATGAATACATTTTTGTAAGGCAACCTCATTTTTTCAGTTTATTTGGTATTTAGTTTCATTGCTTAACTTTAATGCCAGCTTGTCAAAACAGTGCTATTTACTGCTTTTTAAAAAAGAAATACAATTAATATTATACAGAATTGAGTTCAGCCTTTTGGCCCGGCCCTCCACAATATTTTATGTTTCTTATGTGGCCCCATGGAAAAAATAATTGCCCACCCCTGCTCAAGACTCACCTTTTTTGTTTGGCTTTTAAATAATTTATCTTAGTCTTTTAATTCAGGATTGTCATTTTATATATTATCATTGTCTTTAATTTTTTTTAGCTTCTTTGTCTTTTAGTATCATCATTTTTCTTATATATTTTAGCTCCGTCGTTTTATATTATTGTCTTTTAATTTTTAGCTTCTTCTCTGTCTTTTAGTATCATAATTTTTCTTATATATTTTAGCTTCGTCTTTTTATATTATTGTCCTTTAATTTTTAGCTTCTTTTTTGTTTAGCATTATCATTTTCTTTTATATATTTTAGCTCCAGTGTTTCCTCAAGGGGGGCCTCCGCGCTGGGAGGTGTGGCTGGCCTTCTCACAGGGGGCTTCATCCCGGAGGCTCCTTAGGCCCGGCGGACCGGGGCCCTCTGCACTATGTGTAGGGTCTACCCCGGTCAGTCTGGGCTAGGGGTCTGTGTGTTGGCGCAGCTCCCTGTGGGCGTGAGCCGTCATCCCTCTCAGCGCGGATGACCTACCCTGGGTACATTTTCTCATATGGTTTCTCTGTGCCTTACCCTGTCTTTCTACTAAGATGGTTTATTAAGTTGTGTGAATGCGAGTGTTCTGTGTGTGTGCGAGTTCAGGCGTGTATGTGGATGTGTCTTGTGTTTATGTTGAGTGGGTGGAATGGGTTTTAGTTTTTCGTTGTAATTTGGATGTTTTTATTGTACAGCACTTTGAGCCGCATTTTATGTATGAAAAGTGCTCTTATAAATAAAATTTGATTGATTGATTGGAGGGTTCAAGGGGACGCCATTGCAAAAACACATTCTGAAAGACATAATTTGATTTTGGAGCACACATACATGCACACTGACAAGATTACAGGGGAATACCAGCAGGAGAGACGGAGAGACTGCCCGCCGGAGAAGGCCAGCCGTGGAATACCAGTCTTGGGGACCAGCTGGGAATCAACCATCCAGACAATGATTAATCTGGAGAGGACCTTCCCTTGGACGTAGACCCGTGCCGGGGGAAGAATGTGAGGCTGGGCTGAGATAACGCACGACTCTTTTCGACTGTGCTTGCCCGAGTACATTTTCTCATGAGATTAAGAAAAAGCCGCTCAGTACTATTTCCTGAACCTCCGCCCTATTTCCTACCTACCATTCATTTCAAAAGTCCTAGATAATGTAGTCGCCACTCAACTCCACTCTCATCTCACCTGCAATAACCCTTTCAGTCCGGTTTCCGTGCACTTCACAGCACTGAATCAACTCTACTCAAGGTCACCTCTGCTCTCCTCATTGCAGCTGACTCAGATTCATTCTCCATTGTCATCCTTCTTAACCTGACTGCGGCCTTTGACACCATCTCACACACCATCCTTCTCAAAAGACTTTCTTCCATCGGCATCACCCACACCGCCCTCAACTGGTTCCATTCATACTTCAAAGACCGCACTCAGTTCATCCAGCTTAAATATTTCTCATCAAAGTCCCTCCCAGTCACCTCAGGTTTGCCCCAAGGCTCGGTCCTGGCCCCCCTATTATTTATCATATACCTCCTTCCCCTTGGCAGAATTTTCCGAAAATTCAATATCGCTTTCCATTGCTTCGCGGATGACACCCAGCTCTAGTTCTCCTGCAAACCCAGCATATCACTCCCTCCCACCTCCGTCACCTCCTGTCTATCTGAAATCAATGACTGGTTTTCTAATAATTTCATGAGGCTTAACAGCGACAAAACAGAAGTTATTCTTTTCAGTACAAAATCAATACAATCCAAAATTGGCAGTTTTCCCATTCCTGTTGGCCCCTCCATTGTTTTCCCATCCCCTCAGGTCAAGAGTCTGGGTGTCATCCTTGACAGCACTCTATCTTTCCATAAGCATAATAACACAACCCGGTCAGCCTACTTCCATCTGCACAATATCAGTCAACACCGCCCCTCCCTTTTTCCCTCATCCACTTCTATTCTGGTCCAAGTCGAGTCAAGTCAATTTTATGTGTATAGCCCTTAATCACAGACAGTCTCAAAGGGCTTTACATAACCACAATCAACATCCACTGATCTTAACCCCCAGGAGGGCAAGGAAAAACTCAAAACCCCATTGGGGGAAAAGTGAGAAAACTTGAGAAGGGACCACAGATGGGGGGGAAACCCCCTTCCAGGATGACCAGGCTGCTTTGGATGCCAAGTGGGCAACATTTGACACATACAATGATGCTATACAATGTTAGATGAGATAATGTGAGAGTCAATTAAATGAAGTGCTGCAGGAAGATGACTTTAGTGGAGTGGGTCCTCATCCAGGACCGTAATCGCCATGGCAGCATATCCGAGGTTGAGCCTTTGATCTTGAAATAGTCAGTTTGGGGTAAATTCAGAACAGCCACTTCCAAGTGAATCACCATCACCTAATTCCCAAGCTGTGGAATTGGGAACAGAAAAAAAAGAACAGAAATAGTAAACAGGCCAACAAGTAGTTCAACGAAGTGCTGAAATATAGGGAAATCAGAAGAGGTGCTGCATGAAGACGACTTCGGCAGAGCAGGTCCCTCCCCGGTTGGTCAGTGCCGTAATCTTCATAGCAGGTCACCATCACCTAATTCCCAAGCAGGGGAAGAGGGGGCAGAAAAGAGGAGAAGCGGCAGTAAACAGGCCAACAAATAATTAAATTAGATGCTAAAGTATATAAATAAATGTCGCGCTGCAGGAAGACGACATCACTGGAACAGGTGCATGCCCAGTTTGTCAATGCCTTAAACTTCCTAGTGGGTCACCGTCACCTAATCCCCCAGCCGGGGAAAAGGGGGCAGAAAAGAGAAGATAAGAGAAAAAGCGGCAGTAAACAGGCCAACAAATAGTTCAACTAAATGCACAAGAGTATAAATGCGTCTTTAATAGTGTTTTGAACATTTCTACTGAGGTGGCGCCTCTAATACCTGAGGGTAGTACATTCCAAAGCATTGGTGCCCGAATAGAGAACGCTCTAGAACCTGTGGACTTCTTTTTGGCTCGCGGGATCACTAAAAGACCAGCATTTTGTGAGCGAAGGTTTCGGGACGGAACATATGGTACCACGAGGTCAACGAGATAGGAAGGTGCTAAGCCATGCAATATTTTATAGGCAAGTAGCAGAACTTTAAAATCACATCTCAAGTGGACCGGAAGCCAATTCAAATTGGCAAGTATCGGGGTAATATGATCAAACTTTCTCGTTCTAGTCAAGAGTCCAGCTGCTGCATTTTGAACTAACTTTTAATACTAGACATGGGGAGACCCGAGAGCAAAACGTTACAATAGTCGAGGCGAGACGTAACAAACGCATGGATTAAGATTTTTGCATCACAAGTTGATAGAATTGGGCGAATTTTAGCAATGTTACGCAGATGAACAAATGCAGTTCTAGTAATATTTTTAATGTGCATTTGAAACGACATAGTTGTGTCAAATATAAGACCGAGATTTTTTGTTGAATCCTTTTGGGCAATTTATCGATACTCATAGTGGTGTCTTTGAAAAAGGTACAGATGACGCGCTGGTCCAATGATCAGCATCTCGGTTTTATCTGAGTTAAGACGCAAAATATTGAAAGACATTCATAGTTTAATTTCGGCAAGGCATGCCTCTAATTTATAGCAATCACACGGATTCGTTATATCCAACGGCATGTATAATTGCGTATCATCAGCATAACAATGAAAACTAATGTGATATTTCCGTATAATATCACCAAGCGGTAGCATCTAGTACCAATCCCTGCGGAACTCCGCGTGTGATCTTACAAAGATCAGAAGACGCATTGCCATGAATTACACGGTGCGTCGTCTCCGACAGATACGAATTAATCCAAGAAAGCGCTGAACCTGAAATGCCAACACAAGTTTCAAGGCGTTTTAATAATATGTTATGATCAAGTGTCAAAAGCGGCGCCAAGATCGAGTAAGAGTAATACAGTGAACCCTCGGTTATCGCGGTTAATGGGGACCTCGTAGCGGTCGCTGCTCGGGCCCTAATAATAATTTCTACAAAAACAATAGGGACCTCGCCGCCGTCGCAGCTCGGGCCCTAATAACAATTTCTAGAAAAACAATAGGGACATCGCAGCGGCCACTGCTCGGGCCCTAATAATAATAATAAAAATAATAATGATTTCGACAAAAACAATGGGGACCTCGTAGCGGTCGCTGCTCGGGCCCTAATAATAATTTCTACAAAAACAATAGGGACCTTGCCGCGGTCGCTGCTCGGGCCCCAATAATAATTTCTACACAAAGTCCATTGTGGTGACCCGCCCCCTTTTAAGTAAATTCAAAGTGGCCGACTTCCTGTAAAACCTAGCTCATTGCTCCAAGAGACTTTTTTGTAGGTCTTGGTCTTATACATACAGTGAACCCTCGCTACTTCGCGGTTCACCTTTCGTGGGTTCAGTGCTTCGCGGGTCTAAAAAATATTCGGGGGCATTGTAGTTTCGCCGAGCGGCACGACAGGGCGCTGGAGCGGTTAGACGGCCGGCGTGCGCCGAAGAAGAGCGTGGGCGAAGAGGAGAGTGGACGAAGAAGAGCACGTTCCCCCGGACACGATCGGTGGCGACGTTTCGCGCGGTTCGGACCGTACCAGAGCTCCGGCCGGCGTGCGTGGCAGTTAAGCCGTAGAGGAGCACCTTCCTGTTAAGGATGTTTCTATCAAAACAAGCCTGAACAAATGAATCAACCAGCCAAGATTGTCTGTCATTTACGCGCGGGGCAGCCCTCGAACTCCGAGGCGAAGCCAGCGTGTTCGACTGCACACATGGTTTTTATTTGCATCAGCATAAGCAATTTGAATATGCAATACATACAGAATGGAAAACTTGACATTTGACTCCATCCCACTTGCCCACCCTCTTCCTGCCTATTCTAACGGTTTCAGCTTACAAGACACCTTTTGTTCATACTTCTGCTTATTCTAACAGCAAAAGTTCACTCTGAACTTCATTTGACCTGTGTAGTGTATTTTCACAAGGCTTAACGTGTTGAACTTATTTTATGGCCATGACGATATTGTTGCTTTAGAAATACCAAGCCTTGTGTTGGACCTCCCTAAATGCAGAAGTTACAGCCTTAAGAGGCCTCGGGCCCCAACATTATCTACGAAGGGTTAAAGAGGTCATCAACACCCCAAGGGAGGTGTTTACAGAAAAGGGTTCTGGCGTTGGGGAGTCACATTCGCGAGGAGGCCGTACCTGGCACCCGTAGCTGTCGAAAGTTTAATTAGAGGCCAGAAAGATACGAATGCATGTGCAACAAAGGGGGCCTGTAAGATTAGTTATAGTTTGAAACTTGCTAAGATGACAAACTAAACAACAAAACTAACAGATGAACATACAAACTTAAATTTCTTTAACATATCCCTCCTGTTTATCAAGTTTCAAATCTCATCATCAAAGGCTGTCGCTTGAGGGGGGAGAAAAACTACCCAAAAACTCAAAAATTCTTGGAGAAAAGGGTAGAAACCCATGCCCCGAACGAGAAGCCCAAAAAAATAATAACAATTAAAAGATAATAAAGCAAAGCTAATGCAGTTTTTGGTCCAATACATGTATGTACAAAATAAACCCGGAACATCAAACATTCACAACTGCAACTCTTTTCTGTGATGCAAGTTACATGAATCAGTGACCTTGAGCGTTTTTTCAGAGGCTGCAGGTTTTATTTGATGTGCGTGTAGTCAGCAGTCTGCGCCTGTGCAACTCGTCTGCGTTTGACGTTGTCCTGGTCTCGAGGTTGTGCGCTGACCAGGCACAGCCCTGCAAGGAAGTAGATGATGCATCTGGTCGACAGGGCAGTGCCCAGTTGCTGTTCGGCGGCTTGCTCCATCCTTCCGAGAGGGGTGTGTTTGCCACGGAAAACCCTCTTTCCAACTGTGGTCTTTTGTTGGTACATTGGAGTGTACGTGGTGGAGATCCTCTCCAAGGGACTTGCGTCGCTCAGCCTTCAGCAGGGACCGGAGAAGCTTGCACTGCGACTGATGGTTCCAGCCGCCACGCCCCTCGACCTTTGCTGCCGTCGGGGTCACTGCAATCACCTGATGAGGGCCGTCCCAGCGTTCACTGTCCCAACGAGGTCGTTTCAGCACCTTGAGGAAGAGTTGGTCTCCCACATGGACGTGGTTTATCTGTGGATCAAAACACACTGGCCAGTAATTGTGGTCAAACATGTCTTTCATGTGGACTGGGACAGATGTGCCAGTCGCTGGTGGTTCTGATGAACCTGAGAGTCTATGTGTGAGGCCATATAGGATAAAAAGGGGATAGTGTCCTTCCTTCGGCTGGCACTATCCTCATTGCTGTGATTGAAACACAGTCTGGCCATTGTCTCTTTTTTTTTTCTTTGTCTTGATAAGTCAGTTCCATTCGTGCGTTCCACAAGTCCTGCAGACTGTATGCAAAATGACGCTTTGAGTCAATTTTGCAACAACTGTCCCACTTGTTACAAACATTATTCACAAAATGCATCATTTTCACTTTAAATCACTCTTGAAATTCCAAATGTCAGGATAATTCGATTACACAACACTTTTTCCAACTGTTTTAACATCATCATGTGTTGTTGGAAACAACGTAATCCATTTTGAAAACACATTAATTATAACCAAACAATATTGCAACCCAAACAACTAACACTTTGTCTAAAAAAAAGTTTTTTGTTGAAAAGTCTATATGTGGGAACAATTTCATATCATACTTCCCCCTGTTGACACACATGTGTCACTCATGTTACTCCTCTACTCCTCAGCAATGTTTGCACCTTTTTTCTCCCAATGTGTGCATTCAATTAGTGGTGTATTTTTCCCTGGCGTGAGATCAAATTGTCAAGTTGATTTGCTGCGTGTGTGTGTGTGTGTGTGTGTGCATTACCCCTTGCTGCATTGTCTGCGAGGCAGTATTCAATTGTAATCGTTTCATTTTCTGTTCAGAAAATTTTGCATTTACAAATACTTATTTAGACGTGCTTTATGCACAACTTTTCTTTCATCTTTTGTGATTTTTTAAAACGCCGTTTGCCCAATGTCGACAGAACACATAAACATATATCTTGGCAGTCAGTCCAAATTGTAAAATGTTTTTTAGAAAACATCTTACAATTCTGGATCAGCACAGAAGTTTCTGCTGCTTGTCCTGCACATACAGATTTTAATATCCCTTGAAACAAAATGCTTTGTTAAAAAAAAAATTCCCACCCCTTTGCGGCCGTCAAAAAACTGTCTCTCCAGTCGGGAGAAAGGTGTCCAAGAGGTCAGGTCGCTGTTTGGTGGTAATTTGGACTCGGCTTCCACAGTCGTGTGGTGTGCCTTCTACTGGTGCGGGAAAAAGTGACGCTGGGCTGAGCGCACCTTATCAGTGTAATGTGACAATTAGGTCGCCGTGCAATGTGAATGTGGTGGGTGAAGGCTGCTTGATCCAATTGTTGTGACTAATATGCAAGTGATTTCATGAGCCCTGCGCGTCTGCAGCCACACAAGGTCATGAAACCATTTTTTGCAGTCACTGTTTGCTCAAATGGCTCATAGTAATTTGGTAGTGCTAATACATCTTAATCAATGAGTTCACACTTGACAAGTTCAAAAGCTTGTCAACCTCAAGTGTTCAAACATTTTTTTTTTCCTCAAATGTCATTGGCTTGTCATAAATGATGTCCAGCAATAGTCGTGTGATTTCTAAGTACTTTGCAATCCATGCCTGGCAATAATTGCGTACACCTATAAGGGACATCATTTACTTCTTTGTTATTGGTTTTAGGGCTCGGGCAACGCCTTCTTTTTGCTTGTCACCAAAAATGCGCCCCTTTTCAGTCAAAATGCGGCCTAAATATGTGACTTCCTTTTTTAACAGCTGCATCTCATCGGTTCAGTTTGATGACGCATTAAGTAATTCTCGAGGTCAAACATATGTTTAATATCTTCCTCAATGTCCTCACTGTTGTCACTGTCAGAGGGGGAATCCAGAGGTTTGGACATCAACTCGCAGTCCGAAGCCCCACTGGGGTCCCGGCCTAGTCATTCATTTTCCCAATCGTACACTTCCTTAAAACAAGTTCTCAAACCCTTCATTCATTATGTAAATTACTCGTCTTCTCCTTGGCCGCCCTCGTGTGCAAGCCTATCCTAGACGCTCACAGCAGAAAAAGAAGGGAGGGGGGGGGCCTCACTGTTCATACGCCAATCACGCGGTCCCCAGGCAACCAAGCTGCCAGGGGTTACGCCCCCTACCAAATGCTCCAGTTTACTGGCCACTCCTCCCTGCCAATTTACGAGCAGGCAATCTCAAGCCAATGGCAACAGCTCCTTCCCCCTAAACTTTCCGCTCGTTCCAATTCACTTACGCTTTCCTTCTGGCATCTGCCCAACCTACTTTACCTCTCAGTCATCTCCAACCCCCTCTTAACTTTCCGCTCATCCTATTTCACTTACGCTTTTCCTTCTCAACCTACCTTGCCTCTCAGTTAGAGAACCAAATTCTGCCCCCGCACCTCAGGTTTGACACCACTTAAAATTCAAAATCAGGAAACACCTATGCTTTTGCAAAGATTCCTCATGTTCACTTTCAAAACCTTCATTCCATCTTTCATAACACCTACTTCTCTCTTTCAATTCATGCAACCAACTCAGTGTCTTACATCCCTCAACCACATAGGTTCTAATTCTGTTACTCTATACAGTTTTCCACTTGCAAATCTGCCTATGACACCTTTCTCACTTGCCCTATCATTTGGACTTCATCAATCCTTTCTATGGAACATTAATTGTTCCTTTCCCTTTTCTACACATTCTTTTTCTTTCTTTACACATTCCTTTTCTTTTCTTATTAACTTCCAATCTCTACACTGCAAAGTTTCCCTGGACTTTACTATACTACCCAATACCCCAATTTTAGAAAATTGGACCAGTTTGTCAACACCTAGGGTGTTCTAAAAACTGGTTTCTCATCAGTAGGACAGCAACTCAATTTTCCTGTTGTGGCAATTCTCACTTCAACTTTTTCAGGTGGAGATTTCTTGTCTATTACATCCACAACAGTCTGCTGTTTATAATCCTACTGTATTACATGGGATAAAATACCAAGTGGTATTAGTAATCCCCAATCGCACACACTCCAGCTCACTGACTCAACCCCCACCCTTTCTCTTCTTTGTTCTCACACACACACATAGTCAGACTCAGACATATACACGGGCCCACAAAACAACACACACAGTTCTCAACATTGAACAGCTACAAACGAGAAGCTAATCAATATTTTTCAATTTCAACTAACCTACATTTTTCCTTTATTTCAAATTCGGAAAGTTGACAGTTAACTTCCTTCATCAATTCTGCCGCCATTTCTGACAGTCTTAATTGTTATGGTGTCTAGTTATGGTTCCTCAGTGTTGAGAAAAATTCAAATTGCCTGACTTTGGGTTGAATACCAAGCTTCTACTCCCAATTTGGAGCGGGTATTCCTGGGTGTTTTTACTCACAACCCTCGGTCAGTTTTAGATTTCTCAAACGTTGGACATTCATACAATACACATACACACTCACAGATTGATCAGTTCTGTGTCTGTGAAAATAGATAAACTATTTTCGTCTTCTATAAATAACAAACGTTGTACTATCACTTCCAAATATAGTAATAATTACATCTGTACTCTACCAGAAATAAGGACCCCTAAATCTGTCTTCCAGAAAAAACAACAGTTAATTCTGTACTATCCGAGCAGATATAATCAACTACACTTGTACTCTCTACCAGACAAGGAATGCCTTAATCTGCCTTCCAGAATAAACAACAGTTAATTCTGTACTGTCCGAGTCTTCCAACAAGTCTTCCAAAATAGCAAAGTTAAATCTGTATTTCTTCCAGAAAATAGCTAAGCTAAGATGTACTATCTCTTCGGGTAAAGGAACTCCCTGAAACCCTACTATCCTTCAAAAACCCCAAAAAGTTTTTTACTATCTGTTGTATACAACCACTGACCTGTGACAATCTCTCCGCTGGTCGAGACACTCGCGGTTCATGGATGAAGTCTGTGTTCTCTCCGGTGGAGGATGGCCGAGGACCGGCCTCCTGGAAGAGAGGACTTTTCACGATGGCGCCGTTTTCAGTCGTCGTCAATCGTCCACCGCAGATCACACGTTTTCATCCGGCATTCGAAGGACCAAGTAATGTTAAGGATGTTTCTATCAAAACAAGCCTGAACAAATGAATCAACCAGCCAAGATTGTCTGTCATTTCCGCGCTGGGCAGCCCTCGAACTCCGAGGCGAAGCCAGCGTGTTCGACTGCACACATGGTTTTTATTTGCATCAGCATAAGCAATTTGAATATGCAATACATACAGAATGGAAAACTTGACATTTGACTCCATCCCACTTGCCCACCCTCTTCCTGCCTATTCTAACGGTTTCAGCTTACAAGACACCTTTTGTTCATACTTCTGCTTATTCTAACAGCAAAAGGGAGCATGTTCACTCTGAACTTCATTTGACCTGTGTAGTGTATTTTCACAAGGCTTAACATGTTGAACTTATTTTATGGCCATGACGATATTGTTGCTTTAGAAATACCAAGCCTTGTGTTGGACCTCCCTAAATGCATAAGTTACAGCCTTAAGAGGCCTCGGGCCCCAACATTATCTACGAAGGGTTAAAGGGGTCATCAACACCCCAAGGGAGGTGTTTACAGAAAAGGGTTCTGGCGTTGGGGAGTCACATTCGCGATGAGGCCGTACCTGGCACCCGTAGCTGTCGAAAGTTTAATTAGAGGCCAGAAAGATACGAATGCATGTGCAACAAAGGGGGCCTGTAAGATTAGTTATAGTTTGAAACTTGCTAAGATGACAAACTAAACAACAAAACTAACAGATGAACATACAAACTTAAATTTCTTTAACACTTCCCCGGGCACGGGCGGTGCCAAGCGACCCCTAAGTTTAACCAAATGGAAGCTCCGGAGGAGGAGGGCATGCTCGCGTCACAGTAAGCCGAAGAGGAGCACCTTCCCCGGGCACGGGCGGTTCCAAGCGGCCCCTAAGTTTAACCGAATGGAAGCTCCGGAGGAGGAGGGCATGCTCGCGTCACAGTAAGCCGAAGAGGAGCACCTTCCCCGGGCACGGGCGGTTCCAAGCGGCCCCTACGTTTAACTGAATGGAAGCTCCGGAGGAGGAGGGCATGCTCGCGTCACAGTAAGCCGAAGAGGAGCACCTTCCCCGGGCACGGGCGGTGCCAAGCGGCCCCTAAGTTTAACCGAATGGAAGTTCCGGGGGAGGAGGTCGGGCGTGTGTCACAGTTAAGCCGAATTGGAGCACCTCTTCCGCCCGGGCACGAGCGGAGCGCGAGGCTGTCCGTTATGAAAGAATAAATAAATAAAGAATGCCACCTTTTTTTCACAGGGCACACCGGACGGCGTACCATCAGGTTAAAGTCGGAGTAATTAAATAAATACAAAAAGAATGGCTGGGGAATAAAAAAATAATACGTTTTAATAATAATTTGGTTTTTTTGTTATAACATGAATTTCACTCTCTCTCTCTGTCTATATATACATATATATATATATATATATATATAAATATAAATATTTATATATTTATTATATATATTGTATATTTTTTTAAGCATTTTTGAAGGTGCGCCGCTACTTCGCGGATTTTCAGTTTTTGCGGGTGGTCTCGGTCCCCATTAACCGCGATAACCGAGGGTTCACTGTACTCCATAAAATTTACAAAAAGCGAGGTGAAACACTCAACCAGGGCTGCTTTTTTGAACATTTCTCGAGGGCCATGGCGAGCCATTTCAAAAAAGCTGCACAACTAACGTATAAAATATTGATAAATTTGCTCTGCCTGATGTGTGTGTCAAGTTTCACGAGTTGTCGTTCATATTTAGAACCTCATAATCAGCGTTGTTTTATTGCCGAACCGTGCAATGCCACTCCCACAACTTTTCACGAAAAAGGATGAATTTCGTATTGTGACATCCTCATGGCCGAAACAGTCCTCCGAGCATATATGAGGGCGACCTTGTTGAGTTGCACGGAGAAAAACATCCAAGAAAATAACTTGTATTAGCTTTTACCAGTTGGTGGCGCTACTACTACGATGAAAAATAAGTTGGTAGATGTCTTCAGGGCTGAAGTATCCTCAAATGTGTACAACTTCGAGAAGATAGGATCATCTGAGTCATGTTGCCGGAGCTTTTGTTGCCACAAAGTACAATCGGACTTTTCAGCACCGTAATAGCCACGCCTTTTGCCAAAACGTCACAAATTCGGCAGAGAGTAAGATCATTGTCTTGAGTCTTTTCTGACTAATTTTCAGTCGGATTCGTCAAAAGGGCACCGTGCAGTACGTGAAAATTAAAATAAAAACAAATTTTTGATTCCACTTGGCGGCGCTGTGTGTATAACAAAATAATAACATTAAGATGTCTTCAGGTCGGGACATTTTATTTACAGGTGAAGGTTTGGATTTTTAGGAGCATGTGCAGGGGAGTTATTAAGCATTCATTTATTTGTATTAGGTTCATTTTGTCTTCTTATTATTGATATTTGACTGATTCATTAAAAGCAGACAATTATGTTTTAGGTAAATTTTTTACCTGACATGTTTCGGCGAGTCTTTCGCCTTCTTCAGAGTGTCGCATGATGGTGTCTTGAGACCCGTCTTTATCAGCTGATGTTCCATGAGGGTGTGACTTACCTGTCAAAAAAATTAAAAATCAGAGCAGTAAAAGAATAAGCACAACATGAACATTACAAATCAGCAATCACTGACCACTGCAAAAGGGAAAACCACATCATGGACCGGGAGAAGGGCAGGGTCATCCGCACCGAAGAGAACAAACAACAGCGCTGGATCAGAGAGGCCATTGAGATCTGCAAGCGAGGCATAAAAACCATGAACAGAGACAAGGGAGCCTTTATCCTCTCGACCACCTGGAGCAGCATCTTGGCGGAGTGAACGGACAGCGGGGGGTGTGACTTGCCTTCATTCTTGTGACAGGTAAGTCACGCCCTCATTGAACATCAGCTGATAAAGACGGGTCACAATACACCATCATGTGACACTCTGAAGAAGGCGAAAGACTTTCGTATTGTGACATCCTCAAGGCCTAAACACTCATCCGAGCAAATATAAGGTAGATTTTGTGAACCTGCCCGGAGAAAAACATCAACGAAAATAATTTGTATTTGTTTTAACCAGTTGGTGGCGCTACCACTGCGATCAAAAATAAGTTGGCAGCCGTCTTCAGGGCCTGAATATCCTCAAATGTGAAAAATTTCGAGAAGATGGATCATCTGAATCATTTTGCAGGAACTTTTGTTGCCACGGAGAATAATCAGACTCTGCGGCACCGCAATAGCCACGCCCTTCGAAGGAAAGTCACAAAAATAGGGATAGCGTAAGATCAATGTCTTGAGTCTTTTCTAGCCAATTTTCAATCGGATTCGTTAAAAGGGCACCGTGCAGTACGTCAAAATGTAAAAAATGATATTGATTGGCGCAAGGTGTATAACAGAATATAAACATATAGATGTCTTCAGGTACCGACTCTTTATGTACATGTGAAGTTTTGGATTTTTAGCAGCATGTGCATGAGAGTTATTAAGCATTTTGTCCATTGCGGCGAAGGAAATCTTAAGTGAAAACTTTGAAGCCCCGCCCCCGTCATATAGTATTTCGGAAACAAAAGATTTTAGCCCCAGTGTTTGTCCCAGGTCTTAAGATGCTACAGACAGAATTTTAAGGCAATCAGATGAAGCCTTTAGGATCAGGGTGCAAAAGAATGACCCCTGTAAACATGCAAAAAAGGGCAAAAGTCGGACTTTCAAAAATTCATAACTCACTTCCTGTTCATATTAGACGTTAAAATATCAAATTTTTCGCCATGCCCGATGAGACTGCCAAGTTTGGTGAGTTTTTGTGCATGTTTCGGGGGTCAAAAATGCGATCGAACAATCGGAAAAATAATAATAATAATAATTTCAACAAAAACAATAGCGACTTCGCAGCGGTCGCTGCTCAGGCCCTAATAATAATAATAATAATAATAATAAAAGTAATAATATTTTCTACAAAAACATTAGGGACTTCGCAGCCGTCGCAGCTCGGGCCCTAATAACAATTTCTAGAAAAACGATAGGGACCTCGCAGCGGTCACTGCTCGGGCCCTAATAATAATAATAATAATAATTTCCACAAAAACAATGGGGACCTCGTAGCGGTTGCTGCTCGGGCCCTAATAATAATTTCTACATAAACAATAGGGACCTCGCCGCGGTCGCTGCTCGGGCCCCAATAATAATTTCTACACAAAGTCCATTGTGGTGACCCGCCCCTTTTAAGTAAATTCAAAATGGCCGACTTCCTGTAAAACCTAGCTCATTGCTCCAAGAGACTTTTTTGTAGGTCTTGGTCTTATACATACAGTGAACCCTCGCTACTTCGCGGTTCACCTTTCGCGGGTTCAGTTCTTCGCGGGTCTAAAAAATATTCGGGGGCATTGTAGTTTCGCCGAGCGGCACGACGGGCGCTGGAGCGGTTAGACGGCCGGCGTGCGCCGAAGAAGAGCGTGGGCGAAGAGGAGAGTGGACGAAGAAGAGCACGTTCCCCCGGACACGATCGGTGGCGACGTTTCGCGCGGTTCGGACCGTACCAGGGCTCCGGCCGGCGTGCGTGGCAGTTAAGCCGTAGAGGAGCACCGTCCCCGGGCACGGGCGGTGCCAAGCGGCCCCTAAGTTTAACCGAATGGAAGCTCTGGAGGAGGAGGGCATGCTCGCGTCACAGTAAGCCGAAGAGGAGCACCTTCGCCGGGCACGGGCGGTTCCAAGCGGCCCCTAAGTTTAACCGAATTGAAGCTCCGGAGGAGGCGGGCATGCTCGCGTCACAGTAAGCCGAAGAGGAGCACCTTCCCCGGGCACGGGCGGTGCCAAGCGGCCCCTAAGTTTAACCGAATGGAAGCTCCGGGGGAGGAGGGCGGGCGTGTGTCACAGTTAAGCCGAATTGGAACACCTCTTCCGCCCGGGCACGAACGGAGCGCGAAGCTGTCAGTTATGAATGAATAAATGAATAAATGAATAAATAAATAAAGAATGCCACCTTTCATTTCACAGGGAACACCGGACGGCGTACCAGCAGGTAAAAGTCGGAGTAATTAAATAAATACAAAAAGAATGGCTGGGGAATAAAAAAATAATACGTTTTAATAATAATTTGTTTTTTTTGTTATAACATGAATTTCACTCTCTCTCTCTCTCTCTCTCCCCGTATATATATATACATATATATATATATATATATACATATATATATAAATATATATACATATATATATATATATATATTTATTATATATATATTGTATTTTCTTTTAAGCATTTTTGAAGGTGCGCCGCTACTTCGCGGATTTTCAGTTTCCGCGGGTGGTCTCGGTCCCCATTAACCGCGATAACCGAGGGTTCACTGTACTCCATAAAATTTACAAAAAGCGAGGTGAAACACTCAACCAGGGCTGCTTTTTTGAACATTTCTCGAGGGCCATGGCGAGCCATTTCAAAAAAGCTGCACAACTAACGTATAAAATATTGATAAATTTGCTCTGCCTGATGTGTGTGTCAAGTTTCACGAGTTGTCGTTCATATTTAGAACCTCATAATCAGCGTTGTTTTATTGCCAAAAAGTGCAATGCCACTCCCACAACTTTTCACGAAAAAGGATGAATTTCGTATTGTGACATCCTCATGGCCGAAACAGTCCTCCGAGCATATATGAGGGCGACCTTGTTGAGTTGCACGGAGAAAAACATCCAAGAAAATAACTTGTATTAGCTTTTACCAGTTGGTGGCGCTACTACTACGATGAAAAATAAGTTGGTAGATGTCTTCAGGGCTGAAGTATCCTCAAATGTGTACAACTTCGAGAAGATAGGATCATCTGAGTCATGTTGCCGGAGCTTTTGTTGCCACAAAGTACAATCGGACTTTTCAGCACCGTAATTGCCACGCCTTTTGCCAAAACGTCACAAAACTCGGCAGAGAGTAAGATCATTGTCTTGAGTCTTTTCTGACTAATTTTCAGTCGGATTCGTCAAAAGGGCACCGTGCAGTACGTGAAAATTAAAATAAAAACAAATTTTTGATTCCACTTGGCGGCGCTGTGTGTATAACAAAATAATAACATTAAGATGTCTTCAGGTCGGGACATTTTATTTACAGGTGAATGTTTGGATTTTTAGGAGCATGTGCAGGGGAGTTATTAAGCATTCATTTATTTGTATTAGGTTCATTTTGTCTTCTTATTATTGATATTTGACAGATTCATTAAAAGCAGACAATTATGTTTTCGGTAAAATTTTTTACCTGACATGTTTCGGCGAGTCTTTCGCCTTCTTCAGAGTGTCGCATGATGGTGTCTTGAGACCCGTCTTTATCAGCTGATGTTCCATGAGGGTGTGACTTACCTGTCAAAAAAATGAAAAATCGGAGCAGTAAAAGAACAAGCACAACATGAACATTACAAATCAGCAATCACTGACCACTGCAAAAGGGAAAACCACATCATGGACCGGGAGAAGGGCAGGGTCATCGGCACCGAAGAGAACAAACAACAGCGCTGGATCAGAGAGGCCATTGAGATCTGCAAGCGAGGCATAAAAACCATGAACAGAGACAAGGGAGCCTTCATCCTCTCTACCACCTGGAGCAGCATCTTGGCGGAGTTAACGGACAGCGGGGGGCGTGACTTGCCTTCATTCTTGTGACAGGTAAGTCACGCCCTCATGGAACATCAGCTGATAAAGACGGGCCACAAGACACCATCATGTGACACTCTGAAGAAGGCGAAAGACTTTCGTATTGTGACATCCTCAAGGCCTAAACACTCATCCGAACAAATATAAGGTAGATTTTGTTAACCTGCCCGGAGAAAAACATCAACGAAAATAATTTGTATTTGTTTTAACCAGTTGGTGGCGCTACCACTGCGATCAAAAATAAGTTGGCAGCCGTCTTCAGGGCCTGAATATCCTCAAATGTGAAAAATTTCGAGAAGATGGATCATCTGAATCATTTTGCAGGAACTTTTGTTGCCACGGAGATTAATCAGACTCTGCGGCACCGTAATAGCCACGCCCTTCGAAGGAAAGTCACAAAAATAGGGATAGAGTAAGATCAATGTCTTGAGTCTTTCCTAGCCAATTTTCAATCGGATTCGTTAAAAGGGCACCGTGCAGTACGTCAAAATGTAAAAAATGATATTGATTGGCGCAAGGTGTATAACTGAATATAAACATATAGATGTCTTCAGGTACCGACTCTTTATGTACATGTGAAGTTTTGGATTTTTAGCTGCATGTGCAGGAGAGTTATTAAGCATTTTGTCCATTGCGGCGAAGGAAATCTTAAGTGAAAACTTCGAAGCCCCGCCCCCGTTCATATAGTATTTCGGAAACAAAAAATTTTAGCCCCAGTGTTTGTCCCAGGTCTTAAGATGCTACAGACAGAATTTTAAGGCAATCAGATGAAGCCTTTAGGATCAGGGTGCAAAAGAATGACCCCTGTAAACATGCAAAAAAGGGCAAAAGTCGGACTTTCAAAAATTCATAACTCACTTCCTGTTCATATTAGACGTTAAAATATCAAATTTTTCGCCATGCCCGATGAGACTGCCAAGTTTGGTGAATTTTTGTGCATGTTTCGGGGGTCAAAAATGCGATCGAACAATCGGAAAAATAATAATAATAATAATTTCTACAAAAACAATAGGGACTTCGCAGCGGTCGCTGCTCAGGCCCTAATAATAATAATAATAATAATAATAAAAGTAATGATATTTTCTACAAAAACAATAGGGACCTCGCAGCCGTCGCAGCTCGGGCCCTAATAACAATTTCTAGAAAAACAATAGGGACCTCGCAGCGGTCACTGCTCGGGCCCTAATAATAATAATAATAATAATTTCCACAAAAACAATGGGGACCTCGTAGCGGTCGCTGCTCGGGCCCTAATAATAATTTCTACATAAACAATAGGGACCTCGCCGCGGTCGCTGCTCGGGCCCCAATAATAATTTCTACACAAAGTCCATTGTGGTGACCCGCCCCTTTTAAGTAAATTCAAAATGGCCGACTTCCTGTAAAACCTAGCTCATTGCTTCAAGAGACTTTTTTGTAGGTCTTGGTCTTATACATACAGTGAACCCTCGCTACTTCGCGGTTCACCTTTCGCGGGTTCAGTGCTTCGCGGGTATAAAAAATATTCGGGGGCATTGTAGTTTCGCCGAGCGGCACGACGGGCGCTGGAGCGGTTAGACGGCCGGCGTGCGCCGGAGAAGAGCGTGGGCGAAGAGGAGAGTGGACGAAGAAGAGCACGTTCCCCCGGACACGATCGGTGGCGACGTTTCGCGCGGTTCGGACCGTACCAAGGCTCCGGCCGGCGTGCGTGGCAGTTAAGCCGTAGAGGAGCACCGTCCCCGGGCACGGGCGGTGCCAAGCGGCCCCTAAGTTTAACCGAATGGAAGCTCCGGAGGAGGAGGGCATGCTCGCGTCACAGTAAGCCGAAGAGGAGCACCTTCCCCAGGCACGGGCGGTTCCAAGCGGCCCCTAAGTTTAACCAAATGGAAGCTCCGGAGGAGGAGGGCATGCTCGCGTCACAGTAAGCCGAAGAGGAGCACCTTTGCCGGGCACGGGCGGTTCCAAGCGGCCCCTAAGTTTAACCGAATGGAAGCTCCGGAGGAGGCGGGCATGCTCGCGTCACAGTAAGCCGAAGAGGAGCACCTTCCCCGGGCACGGGCGGTGCCAAGCGGCCCCTAAGTTTAACCGAATGGAAGCTCCGGGGGAGGAGGGCGGGCGTGTGTCACAGTTAAGCCGAATTGGAACACCTCTTCCGCCCGGACACGAACGGAGCGCGAAGCTGTCAGTTATGAATGAATAAATGAATAAATAAATAAATAATTAAAGAATGCCACCTTTCATTTCACAGGGAACACCGGACGGCGTACCAGCTGGTAAAAGTCGGAGTAATTAAATAAATACAAAAAGAATGGCTGGGGAATAAAAAAATAATACGTTTTAATAATAATTTGGTTTTTTTGTTATAACATGAATTTCACTCTCTCTCTCTCTCTCTCCCCGTATATATATATATATATATATATATATATATATATATATATATATATATTTATTATATATATTGTATTTTCTTTTAAGCATTTTTGAAGGTGCGCCGCTACTTCGCGGATTTTCAGTTTCCGCGGGTGGTCTCGGTCCCCATTAACCGCGATAACCGAGGGTTCACTGTACTCCATAAAATTTACAAAAAGCGAGGTGAAACACTCAACCAGGGCTGCTTTTTTGAACATTTCTCGAGGGCCATGGCGAGCCATTTCAAAAAAGCTGCACAACTAACGTATAAAATATTGATAAATTTGCTCTGCCTGATGTGTGTGTCAAGTTTCACGAGTTGTCGTTCATATTTAGAACCTCATAATCAGCGTTGTTTTATTGCCAAACAGTGCAATGCCACTCCCACAACTTTTCACGAAAAAGGATGAATTTCGTATTGTGACATCCTCATGGCCGAAACAGTCCTCCGAGCATATATGAGGGCGACCTTGTTGAGTTGCACGGAGAAAAACATCCAAGAAAATAACTTGTATTAGCTTTTACCAGTTGGTGGCGCTACTACTACGATGAAAAATAAGTTGGTAGATGTCTTCAGGGCTGAAGTATCCTCAAATGTGTACAACTTCGAGAAGATAGGATCATCTGAGTAATGTTGCCGGAGCTTTTGTTGCCACAGAGTACAATCGGACTTTTCAGCACCGTAATAGCCACGCCTTTTGCCAAAACGTCACAAAATTCGGCAGAGAGTAAGTGAGTCTTTTCTGACTAATTTTCAGTCGGATTCGTCAAAAGGGCACCGTGCAGTACGTGAAAATTAAAATAAAAACAAATTTTTGATTCCACTTGGCGGCGCTGTGTGTATAACAAAATAATAACATTAAGATGTCTTCAGGTCGGGACGTTTTATTTACAGGTGAAGGTTTGGATTTTTAGGAGCATGTCCAGGGGAGTTATTAAGCATTCATTTATTTGTATTAGGTTCATTTTGTCTTCTTATTATTGATATTTGACTGATTCATTAAAAGCAGACAATTATGTTTTAGGTTAATTTTTTACCTGACATGTTTCGGCGAGTCTTTCGCCTTCTTCAGAGTGTCGCATGATGGTGTCTTGAGACCCGTCTTTATCAGCTGATGTTCCATGAGGGTGTGACTTACCTGTCAAAAAAATTAAAAAATCAGAGCAGTAAAAGAACAAGCACAACATGAACATTACAAATCAGCAATCACTGACCACTGCAAAAGGGAAAACCACATCATGGACTGGGAGAAGGGCAGGGTCATCCGCACCGGAGAGAACAAACTACAGCGCTGGATCAAAGAAGCAATTGAGATCTGCAAGCGAGGCATAAAAACCATGAACAGAGACAAGGGAGCCTTCATCCTCTCTACCACCTGGAGCAGCATCTTGGCGGAGTGAACGGACAGCGGGGGGCGTGACTTGCCTTCATTCTTGTGACAGGTAAGGCACGCCTTCATGGAACATCAGCTGATAAAGACTGGTCACAAGACACCATCACAGGGTTCGAAGTTAACTTTAAAAACTGCTTCCCCATAGGGCAAGTGCCACTAAAATTTGCCTTGCCCGAGTGGCCAAATTACTTGCCCAACTAGGGCAAGTGACAATTTTTTTTCTCTTGCCCTGAGTGACTTTTTGTATGACAAAGTGTCTAATTACAAATTGCATGAATTTTTTGTTCGGACAGTTCCCGCCTAGAAAGAATTAAAAATACGTTACAATCATAAGTGTTGCTTATATAAAAATGTATCATGTATTAACACATTAATTAGGTGTCTGCTGACCCAGGATTATGTTATTGTTATGTTATGTTATATATCAAAGAGAATGTGGAATGACACTGAACGATGGAAGGTGGAAGGATGTGGAAAGATCGTGAATGACATTGAATGATTTGGAATGACACTGAAAGATTTTGAATAATACTGAATGACACTGAATGAAGTAAAACTCTCTGGGAACGGGCCAATTCAAGATAGCTGCCGCACTGTGGGGGAGGCTTTGGTACCAAATTTGGAAAGAGACCCAAACGGTTGGGTCCATTTTATATCAGTGTGGGGGTGAAACGTTGGTCTTGGCGGAGCTGTCTGAATATTGGAGAAGTGAGAAGACAAAGTAAAACAGAACAATTAAAATCACTCTTCAAATACATATTGTTTGGTAAGCAGAGCATGATTTACAGCTCACCATTTTATTGCATGCACCAAGCATGTTATACATTTTTCTGTCCACGGGATGGCGTAGTCAAGAAAAATGAAGCATCTCGAAGCCCATTCGTGTGTGAAGTATTTCCCTGCAGGGCATGGCTGCTTTATGGGGCTTCATTTTGCCATCACTACTTTTAGATAGTTTTAATTTTTGAAAGAGCATTTTCATTTTACAGTGAACCCTCGCTACTTCGCGGTTCACCTTTCGCGGGTTCAGTGCTTCGCGGGTCTAAAAAATATTCGGGGGCATTGTAGTTTCGCCGAGCGGCACGACGGGGCGCTGGAGCTGTTAGACGGCCGGCATGCGCCGAAGAAGAGCGTGGGCGAAGAGGAGAGTGGACGAAGAAGAGCACGTTCCCCCGGGCACGATTTGGGGCGACGTTTCGCGCGGTTCGGACCGTACCAGAGCTCCGGCCAGCGTGCGTGGCAGTTAAGCCGAAGAGGAACAACTTCCGCCCGGGCACTAGCGGGGCGACATTTCGCTCTGTTCGGGAGCGTACGAGAGCTCCGGAGGAGGCCGGCCGGCGTGCGTGGCAGTTAAGCCGAAGAGGAGCACCTTCCCCGGGCACGGGCGGTGTCAAGCGGCCCCTAAGTTTAACCGAATGGAAGCTCCGGAGGAGGAGGGCATGCTCGCGTCACAGTTAAGCCGAAGAGAAGCACCTTCCCCGGGCACGGGCGGTGCCAAACGGCCCTTAAGTTTAACCGAATGGAAGCTCCGGGGGAGGAGGGCGGGCGTGTGTCACAGTTAAGCCGAATAGGAGCACCTTCCCCGGGCACGGGCGGGGCGAAATGAAACCGAGTTCAATCGAACGGAGACACGCTTCGGGGGAGCAGGTCCGGCGTGCATGACAATTAAGCCGAAGAGGAGCACCTCTTCCGCCCGAGCACGAGCGGAGCGCGAGGCTGTCAGTTATGAATGAATAAATGAATAAAAAAAATAAATGAAGAATGCCACCTTTCATTTCACAGGGCACACCGGACGGCGTACCAGCAGGTAAAGGTCGAAGCAATTAAAAAAATACAAAAAGAAGTAATTGAATAAATACAAAAATAATGGCTGGGGAATAAAAAAATAATAAGTTTTAATAATAATTTTTTTTTTTTTGTTATAGCATGAATTTCACTCTCTCTCTCTCTACCCGTGTGTATATATATATATATATATATATATATATATATATATATTTATTATTTTTTTTTTTTTAAACATTTTTGAAGGTGCACCACTACTTCGCACTTTTTTTTTAAGCATTTTTGAAGGTGCGCCGCTACTTCGCGGATTTTCAGTTTTCGCGGGTGGTCTCGGTCCCCATTAACCGCGATAACCGAGGGTTCACTGTATTTTTTTCATTATCGAATTTTATTTTTTTCTATTCAAGTTTTGAGTTCATTTTCGTTTACTAAAATAACCTTGGGCTGCAACTACTATCACAGCAACGGCTCATTATATTTTGGCTGCTAAATATGCCAATTTGTCAGAGAGAAGACCGTGACAAAGAATGGCCCAATCGCAATAAACACTCTACACCATACGTTCCTCGTTGACGTGTACATGGGGTGTTGCAGAGCACAGGTTCCAAGCGTACCGATATTGCAAAATTGGGACAATGCGTGTGACGACACCAACTTCCGCCTCCTATGTCATCGAGCTTGGCGGCACGTTATCATTATGTATTTATTTGTAACAATTTTGACGTTGAGAGTGATATTAAAACTTAAGTAATGTGGTAGTTAGGAAAAAACCCTGGCTTGGGACCCACCGGAACAAGCTATAGCTTCATTTGTACTATTTGAGGCGCTCTCACAATCTGCGGCGCATGCACACAAGGTCGCTAAGTACGCTAGCTGCACTCGGACAAAACACGTAGGTGACTTTAAAAGAGTGACCGAAATTGCACACATGCAACTGTTTATCATAATGTCATAATTCGATATGTACATTTGAAGAGAATTTTTTTCAGCATGGGCACAAGAATTCCACCGAACATCGCCAGTTCAATGGGATTTTGGTTAAGTCCGCAAATAATTGTGGACAATATACTTTGGCTGCGCGCTCGAATAATTTTACTCGTATATACTTCAATGAGGGTGTAGTGTGGGTATCGGGATCTTTAACACGCCCTAACACGAAGCTGACTCTCCAACCGCCACAGCCTTTTAATGACGAAATTATAAAATAAACATAAACACTGTTCAACAACATAAAATAAAATAAAAAATCACATCATACTTACATTTATAAACTTTAATCCTCAAGAACATTATTCTCAGGTTGACCGAAAGACGAGGACACGGGAGCGCCTCGGGCATGTTCTTCTTCCTTGTGTAGGCGAATGACATTTTAAGGTGCTTGTCCGCCACCTGCTGTGCTGAACTATGTATTAAATAAGAAAAGCAAATTGTTGAATGTTTTTTCCCCAATGAAGACTGAATTGTAAAATACCCGGAAATGGCTTTTCTGTTTTATTGTGCATTTAAAAAAAATTCAGATTGTCCTTTTTTGTTGAGATAATTGTTGAATATTGAAATTGCACATGTAACTGGTAATTTAGTTTTAGACATTATTTGAACCAGTGGAGGGCCATGCATTTCACACCTGGGCCTTCAATGAAGTCCTACTTCGTCCTACTTGAATAAATCCCCCTCATAATACCATAATTTATGACACCACGGGTGGACAAACAATATACAGAAAAGCACTTAGACAGCACTGACCGAGTGTTGGACGATATAGCTTCTCTTGAAAGGTCCGTGTTGAAAATGGCCTCGCAAGTGAATCTTCAATTTCTAAAGATAAAGATGTCTTTTAATTGTCCCATAACGGGGACATTTGCAGTGTTACAGCAGCAAAGATATACATCACACAGTGGCACCGACGTAATGTAGCCGTTAATGTATAACATTGGCAGCAGGCATTCATAAAAAGCATGCAAATATACACAGTATATACGTATATACACAGATCCCCATGTATATACACACTTACAGCCCACAACATATACAAGTGTAAGGAAACACTCCTAATGCCTGTCTATGGTTCAGAGGGGAAATAAATAAAAACGCTGCAATGATAAAAAAAAATACTGAATGATTGAAAATACTGCAATGATAAAAATACTGCAAGAATAAAAGTACTGTACCCAGCCAACATGTCCAACTGGGCCCCAAATGGGGTAAATGCGGGATTCCTGGGTACCAAGTGGGAATGGGCTAGAAGTGGGCAATGGTACAGGGTTCCATGTGGGCGCCATCTGGGATTGGTGGGCATGGGCTTAAACTGGGCAAATGTTGTGGGTGCAATACGGGTTGTGTATGGGCTAAGTGGGCATGGGTTAGAACTGGTAAAGATAAAGATAAAGATGTCCTTTATTAGTCCCACAATGGGGAAATTTGAGGTGTTACAGCAGCAAAGATATAGCTCACACAGAGTCGGCGGCGTAATGTAGCCGTTAATGTATAACATTAGCAGCAGACATTCATAAAAAGCATGCAAATATACACAGTATAAACGTATCTAAGTGTAAGGAAACACTCCTAATGTCTGTCCATTATACAGAGGGGAAAATGCTGTAATGATAAAAACTACTGAATCTACTACTGAAACCATTTATAGGTCCTATTTGGGTTATGTGTGGGCTAAGTGGGCATGGGTTAGAACTGGTCAACCATGTGAGGGTCTCATATGGGCTGTATATGGGCCAAGTGGGCATGGGTTAGAGCTGGTCAACCATGTCTGGGTCCTATTTGGGTTATGTGTGGGCTAAGTGGGCATGGGTTAGAAGTGGTCACCATTTATCGGTCCTGTTTGGGTTATGTGTGGGATAAGTGGGCATAGGTTAGAGCTGGTCAACCATGTCTGGGTCCTGTATGGGTTATGGATGAGCTAAGCGGGCATGGGTTTGAAAATTTGTTCTGGAGCCTTTTTGATATTTAATGCATGCTATGCTAATAGTAACCACCCGAAGACTATTCTCAGTAGAACTATTCAATGGATGCCAAAACGATAGAGACATGGCCATGGAGCCTATGCTGCGAGATTGTGAAAGGACTAAAATAAGTGTAGGATTTTTGAGGACCAGAAGTCAGCTTTTATTAGGTTTGACATTGATTTAACTTATAGAACAATGCAAATTATGGTCGGGTTGTTGTTGGACTTTTTCCGCTTTTGACTAAGGGACGGGTGTTTTTATTTTCTGGGACTCTTTAGAACAAGCGGCACGGTGGCGGACTGGTTAGCAAGTCCGCATCACAGTACAGAAGTGCAAGGTTCTCCCTGTGCCTGCTAGGGTTTTCGCCGGTTTCCTCCCACTTTCCAAAAACATTCATGATAGGTTGATTGGTCACTGGTCCAAGGTCTGAGTGTGAGAGCGGATGGTTGCTTGTCTCTGTGTGCCCTGCGATTGACTGGCAACCAGTTCAGGGTGTACCCTGTCGACTGCCCGAAGACAGCTGGGATAGGCTCCAGCACTCCCGGGGACCCTTGTGAGGACAAGAAGCAGTACAGAGGATTGATTGATTTATTAAAATTAAAATTAAATTCATGTATTTATCTATGCTAAATTTAACAAGGCTGGACGTTATATTTTGTGAATTTACATGTACCCCCAACTGTGACTTAATAACCCTTAAGGGACAAGATAACATTTTATAATATTCCAGACAGCTAAGATTGTCATCTATGAACTATTTGACAAGGCAGGTCCAGCATCGTCAGCCACATCCAACAGTCAACACAGTTACTTTTTTTTTAATAAACAAAATCAACATTATTAATTAATGTTATTTTATTAATTCTGTATGCTGTGAAAGATCTTTATTCAAAGTATATTTGAAGTTATTTCTACCTTATTGCTTGATTTTTGTAGATTCAAGTTGGAGTTGTCAAAATTACAGATTCTTTTGAAGGCAGCATATTCAAACTGTGAGAAAAGGAGCGAATGCAAGCTACGCGGTCTTTGAGGTGCGGCAGAAGAGCTGAAAGCACGGTGAGTCCCGAACGATAATTGAATTAATTAATTAATCTTGGGTAAATGTCTGGCTCTCATTTTTTAGACTTACTTTACAATGTGTTTTGTAATTTTTCAAGGTTGCCTGTGTTGGAAAACTGCTTGGTGCGTTAGCTAAAACACAGTATGCTAAAATGATAAGTGACGAGAACACAGAGGGTATATCAACAACGTACGTACTCGAATTATTTTGGGGAAAACTTAAGTACATTATAATCACCCTTTTAATAATACTGATAAGCGTTGTGTGTTTTATTTATTTTTATGAGGACCTTTACAACGAGCTACATATTGTTAGCATTGGGCCTACGACGCTAAACACAGTGTCCCTCGATCTCTCTCCAAAATTCTCCAAAAGACTTAAGCTTTCACTCAAATTAATACAATCTACTCCACTAGCTCATTTAAGGCTTTTTTGTGATGTGTTTGATTTGGGTAAGTAAAGCAAAACATATTAACTGTTGAATGTTGCCTGTTATTTAAATAATAGAAATTCAAGATGAAAGTTGAACAGATATTGAAATGCTAGATTGGCTCATTCAGAATCATGCCACAATGTGCTTTGTATGTTTTGTGTGTGGGTTTATCAAGCTCTAATTCAATGCAGTGTCCAAAACGAGCGCGCATAATTGTTGGATGAATGTTGGTTAATAGAGTCAGATAATAGTTAAAATTCCAACAGTTGAACAGATGTTGAAATGCTAGATTGGCTCATTCAGAATCATGCCACAATGTGCTTTGTATGTTTTGTGTGTAGGCTTATCAAGCTCTAATTCAATGCAGTGTTGAGCTGCATTTGAGAGGAACTACGTAAGTAACTAATGTGGAAAAATTGTGACTTCTTTGTGTACTTTTATTTTGAATATTCAAATTTTGTGGGTAAAGGTTGGAGAAAATAAGTTTAAAATGAGAGCTGTACAGGTATTTAAGTTTTTGGTTTGTAAAATACCCGAATGTGGGTTTCAGCAGGTGAGGCAATGATTGGACAGAGCAAAAGCTATGCTCCAAAATAGAAGTGATTACACCTTCACTAGACTAACCTGCAGCTAATTACATAATTATAAAATTAACACTTTAACCTGGCTTCCCCATCACAGATGTATTCTTTTAAATGCAAAGCTTTTTGTTCTAGCTTTTGTTGTTAAATGACATTCATGCCCAAGTGTCTATGCATCCATTGCAGGGATGTTTTCTCAAGTGACGAGTCTGAAGCCTGTGATGACGAAGTACCATCTACACCTCCCCATGGATTGTCACAGAGAAAAAGCTTCCTAACCAAGAGAGGCGCTGCAGAAGGTCCTTGAGTACGTCCAACGTGTTGAGTCTGTGAGTCTACTGCAGGATCTAATGCAGGTATGAAAATGATGAAATTTTAATGTATTATCTTCAAAATTATAAATAATTATTTAATTTCTTGAAATATAAAATTAGGTACCCTAAACCCAAGTAGGAACCCCAGTCCCAGTACATTCCTGATTCTGGAGCTACAGAGATCAAACCATCCTACTGTATCACTAAATAGCCCCACCTCTAAAACCCTGATTCGGAAGGCCGAGTTGAAAGACTTCAGAGTTCAAGATGGTCAACTGCAACTATGATAAGCCGAATGTGTTCACCCCAAGTCGGAAACTGAGAAAAAGACTCAATTTTCACATGATTTCAGTCCCTTCTATATTTAAAAGAATGTATTGGGGCTCTAAAAATGTGAAATATTTTTACAAGTATTTCTTTTACTACTCATAGGCAGTTTCATAATAATAGTACAATTTGGCATCGTGTATTGTTTTTTGGTTCCATTCAAAATGCACAAGACGTATAGACATATTTTGTTTGTGGATCGCTGCAGCATCACACGAGCGCACAGAGACAAACGTGGCAGCAACTTAAAACAATTAAAATATCGAATCGAAATCGGGAACTGAAAATCAAAAATCGAATCGGGGCTTGAGTGAATCGTTACCTCCCTAATCATAATCATTTTGGTAGAATGTTGGGCTCTTGCCCTTTGAGTGTATATGGCGTTACCGAAGCTGTTCACTTAATCGACAATTCCTTTCCTGTGACGTTTATCATACCCAGTTTAACTGCCAAAATATTTTTAAGTGTGTGATGATTATCTGGATCGAGTGACACCCATGTTATAATGGTTGCAGGTATTGGTGGATTGGACGATAGTGTCAGAACAATGATGGCGTTCATCATGACAAATCCTCTGTCTCTGAAGTACAATCTCTTTGGACATCGTAGCAAGAACAAGCGCCGAGACCTGCCTTTTTCTGATGTTCTATACGGTAATATATTTTTTTTTTAATTTTTTTTTTAAGGGATTGTGGTGTGAAGACATTTCAGCATGTCCCATAAGGTTTCACAATCATTAAATAGCTTTACTAAGTTGGCTTCTTGTCTTTTTTGTTTTAGGAGCACTGAAAAGGAATGGAGCCACAAAGGACATCAACGAGAAGGACACAGGCAACCCTGTCCAAGTGGTTCATGGGAGCTTGTGATCAAGGTGGGAATAGGGCAGTTCGAGCTCGGAGATCTCAAGGCAACTGTCAGGTTTAAAACGTCCTGACGCCATTTTTAGACTGAAGGTGGCATAAATCCAGACCAAACCAGTTAGAGTTTTGTTTTTGACCATTCGCGAATGGGAGAGGAAGTCAGGAGGTGAAGCAGGCGTCTTGCCAGTTCAATCTCGCGCACTCTCTCTAACTCTCTACCACCCGTTCGGTCTTTTATCAGCAACCTAAGCAGACAATGGAGGTCTGTCTGAAATTCTAGCAGGCAGGCAGGAAGCAATCAACCACAGTAGTCAGTCAGGAATTCGAAACTAAAGTGTGTGCGTGTGTTCCAGTTGTGCGCGTGTGTGCTAAAGCAATAATGTGAGTGTCTGTGTGTGTGTGCGCAATTATAACTGATACAAATAGTGTATAAAAACATGATTAGAAATACACAAACTATTTACATATCCTCATCCCATCTCACATTCCCCCGTTTGTGGGTTTAAATCATGTCCTGACGGCTTTAAGACAGATCATCATAATGAAATCATACAACAGTGTGGTCATCCGTGGAGGGGCGAAAACCCTCAGTAGGGACAAAATTCCCCTCCTCCCTTCCGGCGTGGAACGAGATTCTCATGGTATGTTGGTCACTTGGGAATAAAACATAAAAAAACTTCAATATACCTAGTGAAAAATAACAAAACTGTCTCCACGCAGAGCTTGTCTCCACGCAGAGCTTGTCTCTGCGGCGACTTGATGGAGGCCCTTGCCTCGTTGTAGGAGGGGACAGCCGTCTTTACCTCCCGGATCTTCGTGTGTGGTGTATGTGTGTGCATGTGTGGGGGCAGGGGCAAAAGGGTCCATGTGTTATTTAGGTTTCAGTGTCCAGTTCGAGTTTGTCATTGTCCAGTTCGAATTCGTCATTCTCAACATCAATCAGGTTGTAATGGTACATTTGGGCAACAAACATGCAGTTAATAATCATCTTTGTCATAAGAATAATGCAACATGAACAGACTACACATAACAAAAATGAAAACCATAATTATCCCGATATATTGTCTTTCAAATTCTTCGTAGTGGTCATAACATCAATAATTGTTTCATTTTATTAAAAATGTAAATGCAGTAATGTTCTCCAATCAAGGCTAAAATTCTTTATGTACGTCATTAATTTCCAAACAATATCTAATCTTTTTGTTCTGTGGCTTCAACATTCGTATCTGTGGCTGGTTGTGCGGTTCCGATGTGCGTGTGGTCCGATATTGTGACTCAGGTGGGCTCCTGTTCGAGGGATTCGCGTTGCTCGGCCTTTAGCTGGAAACCGGAGAAGCTTGTACTGCAACTGGTGGATCCAGCTGCCACGCCCCGCGACCTTTGCTGCCGTCGGGGTCACTGCAATCATCTGGCGAGGGCCATCTCAGCATTCACTTGTCCCAACGAAGTCGTTTCAGCACCTTGAAGAAGAGTTGGTCTCCCACACGGACGTGATTTCTCTGTGGATCAGAACACACTGGCCAGTAATTGCGTCTTTTTTTTTTTTTTTTTTTTTTTTGGGCAAAACATGTTTCCCATGTGGACTGGGACTGATGTGCCAGTCGCTGGTGGTTCTGATGAACCTGAGAGTCGATAGGGGATAGTGTCCTAACTTCGGCTGGCACTATCCTCATTGCTGTGATTGAAACACAGTCTGGTCATTGTCTCCTTTTTTTCCCTCATATTCTTGATAAGTCTGCCCTTAACAGTCCCATTAGTGCGTTCCACAAGTCCTGCAGACTGTATGCACAATGACGCTTTGAGTCAATTTTGCAACAACTGTCCCACTTGTTACAACATCATTCACAAAATGCATAATTTTCACTTCAAATCACTTCTTGAAATTCCAAATGTCAGGATAATTTGTGTTAGGTTGAAGATGTATTTTATCCCATATTTTACTCTATTAGTATTGCAAAAGAATTGTTCCACAGCGTGACCCATGTTTGACCATATGGATGAGAAGACTTCACAGAGAAGCGGATGCCTGAAGACTGGATCAACGTCTGCAACATCAAAGGAGGTGTGCTGAGACACACCTCTGAAACAAAAGGACTGAGACTTTAGTACCAGAGCACTAAAAGGGCATATCTGCCTTTTCAATCAGTGGATGACTGCCATTGATGTCTGTCTTTCCTCTTGTGTCTGAGATGTTTACATGTTCCTGCTGGTGCTCCCCCCTTCATCTCTTAGTGCAAATACATTGTATTGTTAGGGACTTCCCTAATAAAATAGAGGGCTCGGCGGAGTGTGCTCCAGAACGAATTTGGAGATGTAACTGAGCACACCTCTGTTCGTTCTCCTCGCGAGTAAAAGATCAACTCTTGTCTTCCTTCCATTCATTTAGCCTATGTTCAGTGAATGCTTAGGTGATTGAACCTGACAATTTGATTACACAACACTTTTTCCAACTGTTTTAGCATCAACATATGTTGTCGGAAACAACTTAATCCATTTTGAAAACATATGAATTACAACCAAACAATATTGCATCTCAAACAAATAACACTGTCTAAAAAAAAGTTTTTTGTTGAAAAGTCTGTATGTGGGAACAATTTCATATCATACTACCCCTCTCTTGACTCATGGTTATGCTCGTGTGTCACTCTTATTACTTTTCCAATCAATGAATTAGGCAGCCAGGATTTGCCATCTGCCAATTTGCTGATCCTGTCCTCAGCAATGTTTGCACCTTTGTTCTCCCAATTTGTGCGTTCAATTACTGGTACCTTTTTCCCTGGCGTGGGATCAAATTGTCAAGTTGATTTTCTGCGTGTGTGTGCGTGTGGGGGTGTGTTCATTTTCCCTTTTAGCTGCGCTGTGTCGATATAAAGGCGAGGCAGTTTCCAATTGTAATTGTGTCATTTTCTGTTAAGTGAATTTTGCGTTCACAAATAACTATTTTAGACGTGCTTTATGCACAACTTTTCTTTTCCTGTTGTGGTTTTTAAAGCCCAATGTCGACAGAACGCATGAACATTTATCTTGACTGTCAGTCCACATTGTAACCATACAACTCATACAAGATGGGAAACCCCAAATTTTAATTAGCTCACACCCGCCTACGCTCTTCCTGCTTATCCTAACAATCTCTTATCCGTTGGTATCACAATGTTAGTACTCCCATCGCATAAAAGTCAGTTTGATTTCAGGCTGCGACCTTGGTTCTCAAACACTTTTACTTCTTATCAGTCTGGAATGCGCACCTGGTCTGTGTTACAAGTCTGAGTTCCTCCAGTCGGGAGGAAGGTCAAGTCGCGGTTTGGTGATAATTTGGACGGCTCCACAGTCGTGTGGCGCCTCCTAGATGATGCGGGGAAAAAATGACGCTGGGCTGAAATGCACCGCAACTTATCAGTATAATGTGTCCCTGTGACAATTAGGCCGGCGTGCAATGTGAATGTGGTGGGAAAAGAATGTAATTTTTTGATTCCTTAAAGCAGCAGTGAAAGCTCTTAATCACACTCTAAGTGGTTCTCTGCCACGAAATCCAAATTGTTGTGACTAAATATGCAAATGAATTCATTTTGCCCTGGTTCCTGCAGTAACCCAGGCTAATGAAGTCATTTTTTGCAGTCACTGTTTTGCTCAAATGGCTTATAATAATTTGGTAGTGCGTTAAGATGCTTTGTCGATACAATCTTGTAGTGTATCTTCACAAGTTCCAACATACACAACCCATTCCATGGCCATGACGATACTGTTTTAAAGATTACCAAGGCTTGTTGGACCTTTCTCTGCCACATAAATTACAGCCCTGAGAGGCACTGGGCCTCAACTTTATCTATGAAGGGTCAGGGATTTAATGGGGGTCACCGAGGCGTCCCAAGGAAAGTTTTTACAGAAAAGTGGTCTGGCAATATCTTTTCTCTTTCTTATCACTGACAATGCGCCCCTTTAAAGTTTTGACGTTTGTTTGAATTCGCCCGTGCTTATTAATTCTATTGAAGTCCAATTTTGTCAGTGTATCACGGCCTAATGAGTAAAACGCATGTTGATGTAGAACTCCTTCTACACACACTTTTATGTTTGACTTTTTACGTCACGTGATCCTCCATTGCTACCACAACTCGTCCTGAAAAGTTAATGTTTTGTAACAAGACTTACTGCTTCCTCCTTTCTTTCTTTTCTTTTTCCTTCCTTCTGCCCAACACGTTCATGCTTTCTGTGCATAATTTAGAATTTTCTTTTCCATTTTACAAGTTGGCCAATTTAAATTAGGTTGTTTTATTTGAAAAGCCTGTAATTCTCTTTTTTTTCCCCTTTTCACCTAATCACAAATTTCTTATCACAAAAATGAACATGTTAATTCTATTTTATTTCCTATTTTTCCAATCTTGTGACTCATTTCACTTCAACCAGTTCTACCTTAAAGTGGACAAGTACACATCAATGTTTTTTGTAGTTTCTATTTTCTTCTCTGCTTTAATGAAAATTATAGCCCTTCTAGCCAAATTTTTCCTGTGTCATTTCTATCTCTGCATTTCATTCCATTTCTGGCCTACCTTAATACTAAAACAAAAATGCTCTTTCAAAAATTAAAACTATCTAAAACTAGTGATGGCAAAATGAAGCCCCATAAAGCAGCCAAGCCCTGCAGGGAAATACTTCACACACGAATGGGCTTCGAGATGCTTCATTTTTCTTGACTACGCCATCCCATGGACAGAAAAATGTATAACATGCTTGGTGCATGCAATAAAATGGTGAGCTGTAAATCATGCTCTGCCCACCAAACAATATGTATTTGAAGAGTGATTTTAATTGTTCTGTTTTACTTTGTCTTCTAACTTCTCCAATATTCAGACAGCTCCGCCGAGACCAACGTTTCACCCCCACACTGATATAAAATGGACCCAACCGTTTGGGTCTCTTTCCAAATTTGGTACCAAAGCCTCCCCCACAGTGCGGCAGCTATCTTGAATTGGCCCGTTCCCAGAAAGTTTTACTTCATTCAGTGTCATTCAGTATTATTCAAAATCTTTCAGTGTCATTCCAAATCATTCAATGTCATTCACAATCTTTCCACATCCTTCCACCTTCCATCGTTCAGTGTCATTCCACATTCTCTTTCATATATAACATAACATAACAATAACATAATCCTGGGTCAGCAGACACCTAATTAATGTGTTAATACATGATACATTTTTCTATAAGCAACCCTTATGATTGTAACGTATTTTTAATTCTTTCTAGGCGGGAACTGTCCGAACAAAAAATTCATGCAATTTGTAATTAGACACTTTGTCATACAAAAAGTCACTCAGGGCAAGAGAAAAAAAATTGTCACTTGCCCAAGTTGGGCAAGTAATTTGGCCACTCGGGCAAGGCAAATTTTAGTGGCACTTGCCCTATGGGCAAGCAGTTTTTAAAGTTAACTTCGAACCCTGTGATGGTGTCTTGTGACCTGTCTTTATCAGCTGATGTTCCATGAAGGCGTGCCTTACCTGTCACAAGAATGAAGGCAAGTCACGCCCCCCGCTGTCCATTCACTCCGCCAAGACGCTGCTCCAGGTGGTAGAGAGGATGAAGGCTCCCTTGTCTCTGTTCATGGTTTTTATGCCTCGCTTGCAGATCTCAATGGCCTCTCTGATCCAGCGCTGTAGTTTGTTCTCTTCTGTGCGGATGACCCTGCCCTTCTCCCGGTCCATGATGTGGTTTTCCCTTTTGCAGTGGTCAGTGATTGCTGATTTGTAATGTTCATGTTGTGCTTGTTCTTTTACTGCTCTGATTTTTTAATTTTTTTGACAGGTAAGTCACACCCTCATGGAACATCAGCTGATAAAGACTGGTCTCAAGACACCATCATGCGACACTCTGAAGAAGGCGAAAGACTCGCCGAAACATGTCAGGTAAAAAATTAACCTAAAACATAAATGTCTGCTTTTAATGAATCAGTCAAATATCAATAATAAGAAGACAAAATGAACCTAATACAAATAAATGAATGCTTAATAACTCCCCTGCACATGCTCCTAAAAATCCAAACCTTCACCTGTAAATAAAACGTCCCGACCTGAAGACATCTTAATGTTATTATTTTGTTTTACACACAGCGCCGCCAAGTGGAATCAAAAATTTGTTTTTATTTTAATTTTCACGTACTGCACGGTGCCCTTCTGACGAATCCGACTGAAAATTAGTCAGAAAAGACTCAAGACAATGATCTTACTCTCTGCCGAATTTTGTGACGTTTTGGCAAAAGGCGTGGCTATTACGGTGCTGAAAAGTCCGATTGTACTTTGTGACAACAAAAGCTCCGGCAACATGACTCAGATGATCCTATCTTCTCGAAGTTGTACACATTTGAGGATACTTCAGCCCTGAAGACTTCTACCAACTTATTTTTCATCGTAGTAGTAGCGCCACCAACTGGTAAAAGCTAATACAAGTTATTTTCTTGGATGTTTTTCTCCGTGCAACTCAACAAGGTCGCCCTCATATATGCTCGGATTACTGTTTCGGCCATGAGGATGTCACAATACGAAATTCGTCCTTTTTCGTGAAAGGTTGTGGGAGTGGCATTGCACTGTTCGGCAATAAAACAACGCTGATTATGAGGTTGTAAATATGAACGACAACTCGTGAAACTTTACACACACATCAGGCCGAGCAAATTTATAAATATATATATATATATATATATATATACGGGGAGAGAGAGAGTGAAATTCATGTTACAACAAAAAAAAACAAATTATTATTAAAACATATTATTTTTTAATTCCCCAGCCATTCTTTTTGTATTTATTTAATTACTCCGACTTTTACCTAATGGTACGCCGTCCGGTGTGCCCTGTGAAATGAAAGGTGGCATTCTTTATTTATTTATTCATTTATTCATTCATAACTGACAGCCTCGCGCTCCGCTCGTGCCCGGGCGGAAGAGGTGCTCCAATTCGGCTTAACTGTGACACACGCCCGCCCTCCTCCCCCGGAACTTCCATTCGGTTAAACTTAGGGGCCGCTTGGCACCGCCCATGCCCGGGGAAGGTGCTCCTCTTCGGCTTACTGTGACGCGAGCATGCCCTCCTCCTCCGGAGCTTCCATTCGGTTAAACTTAGGGGCCGCTTGAAACCGCCCGTGCCCGGGGAAGGTGCTCCTCTTCGGCTTACTGTGACGCGAGCATCCCCTCCTCCTCCGGAGCTTCCATTCGGTTAAACTTAGGGGCCGCTTGGAACCGCCCGTGCCCGTGGAAGGTGCTCCTCTTCGGCTTACTGTGACGCGAGCATGCCCTCCTCCTCCGGAGCTTCCATTCGGTTAAACTTAGGGGCCGCTTGGCACCGCCCGTGCCCGGGGAAGGTGTTCCTCTACGGCTTAACTGCCACGCACGCCGGCCGGAGCTCTGGTACGGTTCAAACCGCGCGAAACGTCGCCACCGATCGTGTCCGGGGGAACGTGCTCTTCTTCGTCCACTCTCCTCTTCGCCCACGCTCTTCTTCGGCGCACGCCGGCCGTCTAACCGCTCCAGCGCCCCGTCGTGCCGCTCGGCGAAACTACAATGCCCCCGAATATTTTTTAGACCCGCGAAGCACTGAACCCGCGAAAGGTGAACCGCGAAGTAGCGAGGGTTCACTGTATGTATAAGACCAAGACCTACAAAAAAGTCTCTTGGAGCAATGAGCTAGGTTTTACAGGAAGTCGGCCATTTTGAATTTACTTAAAAGGGGGCGGGTCACCACAATGGACTTTGTGTAGAAATTATTATTGGGGCCCGAGCAGCGACGGCGGCGAGGTCCCTATTGTTTTTGAAGAAATTATTATTAGGGCCCGAGCAGCGACCGCTACGAGGTCCCCATTGTTTTTGTGGAAATTATTATTATTTTTATTATTATTATTAGGGCCCGAGCAGTGACCGCTGCGAGGTCCCTATTGTTTTTCTAGAAATTGTTATTAGGGCCCGAGCTGCGACGGCTGCGAGGTCCCTATTGTTTTTGTAGAAAATATTATTACTTTTATTATTAATAATATTATTATTATTATTATTAGGGCCTGAGCAGCGACCGCTGCGAAGTCCCTATTGTTTTTGTAGAAATTATTATTATTATTATTTTTCCGATTGTTCGATCGCATTTTTGACCCCCGAAACATGCACAAAAACTCACCAAACTTGGCAGTCTCATCGGGCATGGCGAAAAATTTGATATTTTAACGTCTAATATGAACAGGAAGTGAGTTATGAATTTTTGAAAGTCCGACTTTTGCCCTTTTTTGCATGTTTACAGGGGTCATTCTTTTGCACCCTGATCCTAAAGGCTTCATCTGATTGCCTTAAAATTCTGTCTGTAGCATCTGAAGACCTGGGACAAACACTGGGGCTAAAATTTTTTGTTTCCGAAATACTATATGACAGGGGCGGGGCTTCAAAGTTTTCACTTAAGATTTCCTTCGCCGCAATGGACAAAATGCTTAATAACTCTCCTGCACATGCTGCTAAAAATCCAAAACTTCACATGTACATAAAGAGTCTGTACCTGAAGACATCTATATGTTTATATTCAGTTATACACCTTGCGCCAATCAATATCATTTTTTACATTTTGACGTACTGCACGGTGCCCTTTTAACGAATCTGATTGAAAATTGTCTAGAAAAGACTCAAGACATTGATCTTACTCTATCCCTATTTTTGTGACTTTCCTTCGAAGGGCGTGGCTATTATGGTGCCGCAGAGTCTGATTATTCTCCGTGGCAACAAAAGTTCCTGCAAAATGATTCAGATGATCCATCTTCTCGAAATTTTTCACATTTGAGGATATTCAGGCCCTGAAGACGGCTGCCAACTTATTTTTGATCGCAGTGGTAGCGCCACCAACTGGTTAAAACAAATACAAATTATTTTCGTTGATGTTTTTCTCCGGGCAGGTTAACAAAATCTACCTTATATTTGCTCGGATGAGTGTTTAGGCCTTGAGCATGTCACAATACAAAAGTCTTTCGCCTTCTTCAGAGTGTCACATGATGGTGTCTTGTGACCCGTCTTTATCAGCTGATGTTCCATGAGGGCGTGACTTACCTGTCACAAGAATGAAGGCAAGTCACGCCCCCCGCTGTCCGTTCACTCCGCCAAGATGCTGGTCCAGGTGGTAGAGAGGATGAAGGCTCCCTTGTCTCTGTTCATGGTTTTTATGCCTCGCTTGCAGATCTCAATGGCCTCTCTGATCCAGCGCTGTTGTTTGTTCTCTTCTGTGCGGATGACCCTGCCCTTCTCCCGGTCCATGATGTGGTTTTCCCTTTTGCAGTGGTCAGTGATTGCTGATTTGTAATGTTCATGTTGTGCTTGTTCTTTTACTGCTCTGATTTTTTTCATTTTTTTGACAGGTAAGCCACACCCTCATGGAACATCAGCTCAAGACACCATCATGCGACACTCTGAAGAAGGCGAAAGACTCGCCGAAACATGTCAGGTAAAAAATTATCCTAAAACATAATTCTCTGCTTTTAATGAATCAGTCAAATATCAATAATAAGAAGACAAAATGAACCTAATACAAATAAATGAATGCTTAATAACTCCCCTGCACATGCTCCTAAAAATCCAAACCTTCACCTGTAAATAAAACGTCCCGACCTGAAGACATCTTAATGTTATTATTTTGTTATACACACAGTGCCGCCAAGTGGAATCAAAAAATTTTTTTTATTTTAATTTTCACGCACTGCACGGTGCCCTTTTGACGAATCCGACTGAAAATTAGTCAGAAAAGACTCTAGACAATGATCTTACTCTCTGCCGAATTTTGTGACGTTTTGGCAAAAGGCGTGGCTATTACGGTGCTGAAAAGTCCGATTGTACTCTGTGGCAACAAAAGCTCCAGCAACATGAGTCAGATGATCCTATCTTCTCGAAGTTGCACACATTTGAGGATACTTAAGCCCTGAAGACATCTACCAACTTATTTTTCATCGTAGTAGTAGCGCCACCAACTGCTAATAGCTAATACAAGTTATTTTCTTGGATGTTTTTCTCCGTGCAACTCAACAAGGTCGCCCTCATATATGCTCGGATGACTGTTTCGGGCCATGAGGACGTCATAATACGAAATTTGTCCTTTTTCATGAAAAGTTGTGGGAGTGGCATTGCACTGTTCGGCAATAAAACAACGCTGATTATGAGGTTCTAAATATGAACAACAACTCGTGAAACTTTACACACACATCAGGCCGAGCAAATTTATCAATATTTTATACGTTAGTTGTGCAGCTTTTTTGAAATGGCTCACCATGGCCCTCGAGAAATGTTCAAAAAAGCAGCCCTGGTTGAGTGTTTCACCTCGCTTTTTGTAAATTTTATGGAGTACAGTGAACCCTCGGTTATCGCGGTTAATGGGGACCGAGACCATCCGCGAAAACTGAAAATCCGCGAAGTAGCGGCGCACCTTCAAAAATGCTTTAAAAAAATATACAATATATATAATAAATATATAAATATATATATATATATATATATATATATATATATATATATATACGGGGGGAGAGAGAGAGAGAGAGAGAGTGAAATTCATGTTATAACAAAAAAAACAAATTATTATTAAAACTTATTATTTTTTTATTCCCCAACCATTCTTTTTGTATTTATTTAATTACTCCGACTTTTACCTGCTGGTACGCCGTCCGGTGTGCCCTGTGAAATGAAAGGTGGCATTCTTTATTTATTTATTACATTTATTCATTCATAACTGACAGCCTCGCGCTCCGCTCGTGCCCGGGCAGAAGAGGTGCTCCAATTCGGCTTAACTGTGACACACGCCCGCCCTCCTCCCCCGGAGCTTCCATTCGGTTAAACTTAGGGGCCGCTTGGCACCGCCCGTGCCCGGGGAAGGTGCTCCTCTTCGGCTTACTGTGACGCGAGCATGCCCTCCTCCTCCGGAGCTTCCATTCGGTTAAACTTAGGGGCCGCCTGGAACCGCCCGTGCCCGGGGAAGGTGCTCCTCTTCGACTTACTGTGACGCGAGCATGCCCTCCTCCTCCGGAGCTTCCATTCGGTTAAACTCAGGGGCCGCTTGGAACCGCCCGTGCCCGGGGAAGGTGCTCCTCTACGGCTTAACTGCCACGCACGCCGGCCGGAGCTCTGGTACGGTCCGAACCGCGCGAAACGTCGCCACCGATCGTGTCCGGGGGAACGTGCTCTTCTTCGTCCACTCTCCTCTTCGCCCACGCTCTTCTTCGGCGCCCGCCGGCCGTCTAACCGCTCCAGCGCCCCGTCGTGCCGCTCGGCGAAACTACAATGCCCCCGAATATTTTTTAGACCCGCGAAGCACTGAACCCGCGAAAGGTGAACCTCGAAGTAGCGAGGGTTCACTGTATGTATAAGACCAAGACCTACAAAAAAGTCTCTTGGAGCAATGAGCTAGGTTTTACAGGAAGTCGGCCATTTTGAATTTACTTAAAAGGGGGCGGGTCTCCACAATGGACTTTGTGTAGAAATTATTATTGGGGCCCGAGCAGCGACCGCGGCGAGGTCCCTATTGTTTTTGTAGAAATTATTATTACTTTTATTATTATTATTATTATTATTATTATTAGGGCCTGAGCAGCGACCGCTGCGAAGTCCCTATTGTTTTTGTAGAAATTATTATTATTATTATTTTTCCGATTGTTCGATCGCATTTTTGACCCCCGAAACATGCACAAAAACTCACCAAACTTGGCAGTCTCATCGGGCATGGCGAAAAATTTGATATTTTTTAACGTCTAATATGAACAGGAAGTGAGTTATGAATTTTTGAAAGTCCGACTTTTGCCCTTTTTTGCATGTTTACAGGGGTCATTCTTTTGCACCTTGATCCTAAAGGCTTCATCTGATTGCCTTAAAGTTCTGTCTGGAGCATCTGAAGACCTGGCACAAACACTGGGGCTAAAATTTTTTGTTTCCGAAATACTATATGACGGGGGCGGGGCATCAAAGTTTTCACTTAAGATTTCCTTCGCCGCAATGGACAAAATGCTTAATAACTCTCCTGCACATGCTGCTAAAAATCCAAAACTTCTTATTCCATTCTTATTTATTCATCTAATTTATATATTTGTCTGTATTACAGTTGTATTGCACTGGAGAGGGGAGCCCTCTAATCTCGTTGCACACTTGTGTACAATGACAATAAAGGGATTTCTATTTCTATTCTATTCATGTACATAAAGAGTCTGTACCTGAAGACATCTATATGTTTATATTCAGTTATACACCTTGCGCCAATCAATATCATTTTTTACATTTTGACGTACTGCACGGTGCCCTTTTAACGAATCTGATTGAAAATTGGCTAGAAAAGACTCAAGACATTGATCTTACTCTATCCCTATTTTTGTGACTTTCCTTCGAAGGGCGTGGCTATTACGGTGCCGCAGAGTCTGATTATTCTCCGTGGCAACAAAAGTTCCTGCAAAATGATTCAGATGATCCATCTTCTCGAAATTTTTCACATTTGAGGATATTCAGGCCCTGAAGACGGCTGCCAACTTATTTTTGATCGCAGTGGTAGCGCCACCAACTGGTTAAAACAAATACAAATTATTTTCGTTGATTTTTTTCTCCGGGCAGGTTAACAAAATCTACCTTACATTTGCTCGGATGAGTGTTTAGGCCTTGAGGATGTCACAATACGAAAGTCTTTTGCCTTCTTCAGAGTGTCACATGATGGTGTCTTGTGGCCCGTCTTTATCAGCTGATGTTCCATGAGGGCGTGACTTACCTGTCACAAGAACGAAGGCAAGTCACGCCCCCGCTGTCCGTTCACTCCGCCAAAATGCTGCTCCAGGTGGTAGAGAGGATGAAGGCTCCCTTGTCTCTGTTCATGGTTTTTATGCCTCGCTTGCAGATCTCAATGGCCTCTCTGATCCAGCGCTGTTGTTTGTTCTCTTCGGTGCGGATGACCCTGCCCTTCTCCCGGTCCATGATGTGGTTTTCCCTTTTGCAGTGGTCAGTGATTGCTGATTTGTAATGTTCATGTTGTGCTTGTTCTTTTACTGCTCTGATTTTTCATTTTTTTGACAGGTAAGTCACACCCTCATGGAACATCAGCTGATAAAGACGGGTCTCAAGACACCATCATGCGACACTCTGAAGAAGGCGAAAGACTCGCCGAAACATGTCAGGTAAAAAATTAACCTAAAACATAATTGTCTGCTTTTAATGAATCAGTCAAATATCAATAATAAGAAGACAAAATGAACCTAATACAAATAAATGAATGCTTAATAACTGCCCTGCACATGCTCCTAAAAATCCAAACCTTCACCTGTAAATAAAACGTCCCGACCTGAAGACATCTTAATGTTATTATTTTGTTATACACACAGTGCCGCCAAGTGGAATCAAAAATTTGTTTTTATTTTAATTTTCACGTACTGCACGGTGCCCTTTTGACGAATCCGACTGAAAATTAGTCAGAAAAGACTCAAGACAATGATCTTACTCTCTGCCGAATTTTGTGACGTTTTGGCAAAAGGCGTGGCTATTAAGGTGCTGAAAAGTCCGATTGTACTCTGTGGCAACAAAAGCTCCGGCAACATGACTCAGATCATCCTATCTTCTCGAAGTTGTACACATTTGAGGATACTTCAGCCCTGAAGACATCTACCAACTTATTTTATATCGTAGTAGTAGCGCCACCAACTGGTAAAAGCTAATACAAGTTATTTTCTTGGATGTTTTTCTCCGTGCAACTCAACAAGGTCGCCCTCATATATGCTCGGATGACTGTTTCGGCCATGAGGATGTCACAATACGAAATTCGTGATTTTTCGTGAAAAGTTGTGGGAGTGGCATTGCACTGTTCGGCAATAAAACAAAGCTGATTATGAGGTTCTAAATATGAACGACAACTCGTAAAACTTTACACACACATCAGGCCGAGCAAATTTATCAATATTTTATACGTTAGTTGTGCAGCTTTTTTGAAATGGCTCGCCATGGCCCTCGAGAAATGTTAAAAAAAAGCAGCTCTGGTTGAGTGTTTCACCTCGCTTTTTGTAAATTTTATGGAGTACAGTGAACCCTCGGTTATCGCGGTTAATGGGGACCGAGACCACCCGCGAAAACTGAAAATCCGCGAAGTAGCGGCGCACCTTCAAAAATGCTTAAAAAAAATATACAATATATATAATAAATATATATATATATATATATATATATATATATATATATATATATATATATATATACGGGGAGAGAGAGAGTGAAATTCATGTTATAACAAAAAAACCAAATTATTATTAAAACGTATTATTTTTTTATTCCCCAGCCATTCTTTTTGTATTTATTTAATTACTCCGACTTTTACCTGCTGGTACGCCGTCCGGTGTGCCCTGTGAAATGAAAGGTGGCATTCTTTATTTATTTATTCATTTATTCATTCATAACTGACAGCCTCGCGCTCCGCTCGTGCCCGGGCAGAAGAGGTGCTCCAATTTGGCTTAACTGTGACACACGCCCGTCCTCCTCCCCCGGAGCTTCCATTCGGTTAAACTTAGGGGCCGCTTGGCACCGCCCGTGCCCGGGGAAGGTGCTCCTCTTCGGCTTACTGTGACGCGAGCATGCCCTCCTCCTCCGGAGCTTCCATTCGGTTAAACTTAGGGGCCGCTTGGAACCGCCCGTGCCCGGGGAAGGTGCTCCTCTTCGGCTTACTGTGACGCGAGCATGCCCTCCTCCTCCGGAGCTTCCATTCGGTTAAACTTAGGGGCCGCTTGGCACCGCCCGTGCCCGGGGAAGGTGCTCCTCTACGGCTTAACTGCCACGCACGCTGGCCGGAGCTCTGGTACGGTCCGAACCGCGCGAAACGTCGCCACCGATCGTGTCCGGGGGAACGTGCTCTTCTTCGTCCACTCTCCTCTTCGCCCACGCTCTTCTTCGGCGCACGCCGGCCGTCTAACCGCTCCAGCGCCCCGTCGTGCCGCTCGGCGAAACTACAATGCCCCCGAATATTTTTTAGACCCGCGAAGCACTGAACCCGCGAAAGGTGAACCTCGAAGTAGCGAGGGTTCACTGTATGTATAAGACCAAGACCTACAAAAAAGTCTCTTGGAGCAATGAGCTAGGTTTTACAGGAAGTCGGCCATTTTGAATTTACTTAAAAGGGGGCGGGTCACCACAATGGACTTTGTGTAGAAATTATTATTGGGGCCCGAGCAGCGACCGCGGCGAGGTCCCTATTGTTTTTGTAGAAGATATTATTACTTTTATTATTATTATTATTATTATTATTAGGGCCTGAGCAGCGACCGCTGCGAAGTCCCTATTGTTTTTGTAGAAATTATTATTATTATTATTTTTCCGATTGTTCGATCGCATTTTTGACCCCCGAAACATGCACAAAAACTCACCAAACTTGGCAGTCTCATCGGGCATGGCGAAAAATTTGATATTTTAACGTCTAATATGAACAGGAAGTGAGTTATGAATTTTTGAAAGTCCGACTTTTGCCCTTTTTTGCATGTTTACAGGGGTCATTCTTTTGCACCCTGATCCTAAAGGCTTCATCTGATTGCCTTAAAATTCTGTCTGTAGCATCTGAAGACCTGGCACAAACACTGGGGCTAAAATTTTTTGTTTCCAAAATACTATATGACGGGGGCGGGGCATCAAAGTTTTCACTTAAGATATCCTTCGCCGCAATGGACAAAATGCTTAATAACTCTCCTGCACATGCTGCTAAAAATCCAAAACTTCACATGTACATAAAGAGTCTGTACCTGAAGACATCTATATGTTTATATTCAGTTATACACCTTGCGCCAATCAATATCATTTTTTACATTTTGACGTACTGCACGGTGCCCTTTTAACGAATCTGATTGAAAATTGGCTAGAAAAGACTCAAGACATTGATCTTACTCTATCCCTATTTTTGTGACTTTCCTTCGAAGGGCGTGGCTATTACGGTGCCGCAGAGTCTGATTATTCTCCGTGGCAACAAAAGTTCCTGCAAAATGATTCAGATGATCCATCTTCTCGAAATTTTTCACATTTGAGGATATTCAGGCCCTGAAGACGGCTGCCAACTTATTTTTGATCGCAGTGGTAGCGCCACCAACTGGTTAAAACAAATACAAATTATTTTCGTTGATTTTTTTCTCCGGGCAGGTTAACAAAATCTACCTTACATTTGCTCGGATGAGTGTTTAGGCCTTGAGGATGTCACAATACGAAAGTCTTTCGCCTTCTTCAGAGTGTCACATGATGGTGTCTTGTGGCCCGTCTTTATCAGCTGATGTTCCATGAGGGCGTGACTTACCTGTCACAAGAATGAAGGCAAGTCACGCCCCCCGCTGTCCGTTCACTCCGCCAAAATGCTGCTCCAGGTGGTAGAGAGGATGAAGGCTCCCTTGTCTCTGTTCATGGTTTTTATGCCTCGCTTGCAGATCTCAATGGCCTCTCTGATCCAGCGCTGTTGTTTGTTCTCTTCGGTGCGGATGACCCTGCCCTTCTCCCGGTCCATGATGTGGTTTTCCCTTTTGCAGTGGTCAGTGATTGCTGATTTGTAATGTTCATGTTGTGCTTGTTCTTTGACTGCTCTGATTTTTCATTTTTTTGACAGGTAAGTCACACCCTCATGGAACATCAGCTGATAAAGACGGGTCTCAAGACACCATCATGCGACACTCTGAAGAAGGCGAAAGACTCGCCGAAACATGTCAGGTAAAAAATTTACCTAAAACATAATTGTCTGCTTTTAATGAATCAGTCAAATATCAATAATAAGAAGACAAAATGAACCTAATACAAATAAACGAATGCTTAATAACTCCCCTGCACATGCTCCTAAAAATCCAAACCTTCACCTGTAAATAAAACGTCCCGACCTGAAGACATCTTAATGTTATTATTTTGTTATACACACAGTGCCGCCAAGTGGAATCAAAAATTTGTTTTTATTTTAATTTTCACGTACTGCACGGTGCCCTTTTGACAAATCCGACTGAAAATTAGTCAGAAAAGACTCAAGACAATGATCTTACTCTCTGCCGAATTTTGTGACGTTTTGGCAAAAGGCGTGGCTATTAAGGTGCTGAAAAGTCCGATTGTACTCTGTGGCAACAAAAGCTCCGGCAACATGACTCAGATGATCCTATCTTCTCGAAGTTGTACACATTTGAGGATACCTCAGCCCTGAAGACATCTACCAACTTATTTTACATCGTAGTAGTAGCGCCACCAACTGGTAAAAGCTAATACAAGTTATTTTCTTGGATGTTTTTCTCCGTGCAACTCAACAAGGTCGCCCTCATATATGCTCGGATGACTGTTTCGGCCATGAGGATGTCACAATACGAAATTCGTGATTTTTCGTGAAAAGTTGTGGGAGTGGCATTGCACTGTTCGGCAATAAAACAAAGCTGATTATGAGGTTCTAAATATGAACGACAACTCGTAAAACTTTACACACACATCAGGCCGAGCAAATTTATCAATATTTTATACGTTAGTTGTGCAGCTTTTTTGAAATGGCTCGCCATGGCCCTCGAGAAATGTTAAAAAAAAGCAGCTCTGGTTGAATGTTTCACCTCGCTTTTTGTAAATTTTATGGAGTACAGTGAACTCTCTGTTATCGCGGTTAATGGGGACCGAGACCATCCGCGAAAACTGAAAATCCGCGAAGTAGCGGCGCACCTTCAAAAATGCTTAAAAAAAATATACAATATATATAATAAATATATATATATATATATATATATATATATATATATACGGGGAGAGAGAGAGTGAAATTCATGTTATAACAAAAAAAACAAATTATTATTAAAACGTATTATTTTTTTATTCCCCAGCCATTCTTTTTGTATTTATTTAATTACTCCGACTTTTACCTGCTGGTACGCCGTCCGGTGTGCCCTGTGAAATGAAAGGTGGCATTCTTTATTTATTTATTCATTTATTCATTCATAACTGACAGCCTCGCGCTCCGCTCGTGCCCGGGCAGAAGAGGTGCTCCAATTTGGCTTAACTGTGACACACGCCCGTCCTCCTCCCCCGGAGCTTCCATTCGGTTAAACTTAGGGGCCGCTTGGCACCGCCCGTGCCCGGGGAAGGTGCTCCTCTTCGGCTTACTGTGACGCGAGCATGCCCTCCTCCTCCGGAGCTTCCATTCGGTTAAACTTAGGGGCCGCTTGGAACCGCCCGTGCCCGGGGAAGGTGCTCCTCTTCGGCTTAGTGTGACGCGAGCATGCCCTCCTCCTCCGGAGCTTCCATTCGGTTAAACTTAGGGGCCGCTTGGCACCGCCCGTGCCCGGGGAAGGTGCTCCTCTACGACTTAACTGCCACGCACGCTGGCCGGAGCTCTGGTACGGTCCGAACCGCGCGAAACGTCGCCACCGATCGTGTCCGGGGGAACGTGCTCTTCTTCGTCCACTCTCCTCTTCGCCCACGCTCTTCTTCGGCGCATGCCGGCCGTCTAACCGCTCCAGCGCCCCGTCGTGCCGCTCGGCGAAACTACAATGCCCCCGAATATTTTTTAGACCCGCGAAGCACTGAACCCGCGAAAGGTGAACCGCGAAGTAGCGAGGGTTCACTGTATGTATAAGACCAAGACCTACAAAAAAGTCTCTTGGAGCAATGAGCTAGGTTTTACAGGAAGTCGGCCATTTTGAATTTACTTAAAAGGGGGCGGGTCACCACAATGGACTTTGTGTAGAAATTATTATTGGGGCCCGAGCAGCGACCGCGGCGAGGTCCCTATTGTTTTTGTAGAAAATATTATTACTTTTATTATTATTATTATTATTATTATTAGGGCCTGAGCAGCGACCGCTGCGAAGTCCCTATTGTTTTTGTAGAAATTATTATTATTATTATTTTTCCGATTGTTCGATCGCATTTTTGACCCCCGAAACATGCACAAAAACTCACCAAACTTGGCAGTCTCATCGGGCATGGCGAAAAATTTGATATTTTAACGTCTAATATGAACAGGAAGTGAGTTATGAATTTTTGAAAGTCCGACTTTTGCCCTTTTTTGCATGTTTACAGGGGTCATTCTTTTGCACCCTGATCCTAAAGGCTTCATCTGATTGCCTTAAAATTCTGTCTGTAGCATCTGAAGACCTGGCACAAACACTGGGGCTAAAATTTTTTGTTTCCGAAATACTATATGACGGGGGCGGGGCATCAAAGTTTTCACTTAAGATTTCCTTCGCCGCAATGGACAAAATGCTTAATAACTCTCCTGCACATGCTGCTAAAAATCCAAAACTTCACATGTACATAAAGAGTCTGTACCTGAAGACATCTATATGTTTATATTCAGTTATACACCTTGCGCCAATCAATATCATTTTTTACATTTTGACGTACTGCACGGTGCCCTTTTAACGAATCTGATTGAAAATTGGCTAGAAAAGACTCAAGACATTGATCTTACTCTATCCCTATTTTTGTGACTTTCCTTCGAAGGGCGTGGCTATTACGGTGCCGCAGAGTCTGATTATTCTCCGTGGCAACAAAAGTTCCTGCAAAATGATTCAGATGATCCATCTTCTCGAAATTTTTCACATTTGAGGATATTCAGGCCCTGAAGACGGCTGCCAACTTATTTTTGATCGCAGTGGTAGCGCCACCAACTGGTTAAAACAAATATAAATTATTTTCGTTGATGTTTTTCTCCGGGCATGTTAACAAAATCTACCTTATATTTGCTCGGATGAGTGTTTAGGCCTTGAGCATGTCACAATACGAAAGTCTTTCGCCTTCTTCAGAGTGTCACATGATGGTGTCTTGTGACCCGCCTTTATCAGCTGATGTTCCATGAGGGCGTGACTTACCTGTCACAAGAATGAAGGCAAGTCACGCCCCCGCTGTCCGTTCACTCCGCCAAGATGCTGGTCCAGGTGGTAGAGAGGATGAAGGCTCCCTTGTCTCTGTTCATGGTTTTTATGCCTCGCTTGCAGATCTCAATGGCCTCTCTGATCCAGCGCTGTTGTTTGTTCTCTTCTGTGCGGATGACCCTGCCCTTCTCCCGGTCCATGATGTGGTTTTCCCTTTTGCAGTGGTCAGTGATTGCTGATTTGTAATGTTCATGTTGTGCTTGTTCTTTTACTGCTCTGATTTTTTTCATTTTTTTGACAGGTAAGTCACACCCTCATGGAACATCAGCTCAAGACACCATCATGCGACACTCTGAAGTAGGCGAAAGACTCGCCGAAACATGTCAGGTAAAAAATTAACCTAAAACATAATTGTCTGCTTTTAATGAATCAGTCAAATATCAATAATAAGAAGACAAAATGAACCTAATACAAATAAATGAATGCTTAATAACTCCCCTGCACATGCTCCTAAAAATCCAAACCTTCACCTGTAAATAAAACGTCCCGACCTGAAGACATCTTAATGTTATTATTTTGTTATACACACAGTGCCGCCAAGTGGAATAAAAAATTTGTTTTTATTTTAATTGTCACGTACTGCACGGTGCCCTTTCGACGAATCCGACTGAAAATTAGTCAGAAAAGACTCAAGACAATGATCTTACTCTCTGCCGAATTTTGTGACGTTTTGGCAAAAGGCGTGGCTATTACGGTGCTGAAAAGTCCGATTGTACTCTGTGGCAACAAAAGCTCCAGCAACATGACTCAGATGATCCTATCTTCTCGAAGTTGCACACATTTGAGGATACTTCAGCCCTGAAGACATCTACCAACTTATTTTTCATCGTAGTAGTAGCGCCCCCAACTGGTAAAAGCTAATACAAGTTATTTTCTTGGATGTTTTTCTCCGTGCAACTCAACAAGGTCGCCCTCATATATGCTCGGATGACTGTTTCGGCCATGAGGATGTCACAATACGAAATTCGTCCTTTTTCATGAAAAGTTGTGGGAGTGGCATTGCACTGTTCGGCAATAAAACAAAGCTGATTATGAGGTTCTAAATATGAACGACAACTCGTGAAACTTTACACACACATGGCCGAGCAAATTTATCAATATTTTATACGTTAGTTGTGCAGCTTTTTTGAAATGGCTCGCCATGGCCCTCGAGAAATGTTCAAAAAAGCAGCCCTGGTTGAGTGTTTCACCTCGCTTTTTGTAAATTTTATGGAGTACAGTGAACCCTCGGTTATCGCGGTTAATGGGGACCGAGACCACCCGCGAAAACTGAAAATCCGCGAAGTAGCGGCGCACCTTCAAAAATGCTTAAAAAAAATATATAATAAATATATAAATATATATATATATATATATATATATATATATATATATATATATATATATATACGGGGAGAGAGAGAGTGAAATTCATGTTATAACAAAAAAAACAAATTATTATTAAAACGTATTATTTTTTTATTCCCCAGCCATTCTTTTTGTATTTATTTAATTACTCCGACTTTTACCTGCTGGTACGCCGTCCGGTGTGCCCTGTGAAATGAAAGGTGGCATTCTTTATTTATTTATTCATTTATACATTCATAACTGACAGCCTCGCGCTCCGCTCGTGCCCGGGCAGAAGAGGTGCTCCAATTTGGCTTAACTGTGACACACGCCCGTCCTCCTCCCCCGGAGCTTCCATTCGGTTAAACTTAGGGGCCGCTTGGCACCGCCCGTGCCCGGGGAAGGTGCTCCTCTTCGGCTTACTGTGACGCGAGCATGCCCTCCTCCTCCGGAGCTTCCATTCGGTTAAACTTAGGGGCCGCTTGGAACCGCCCGTGCCCGGGGAAGGTGCTCCTCTTCGGCTTACTGTGACGCGAGCATGCCCTCCTCCTCCGGAGCTTCCATTCGGTTAAACTTAGGGGCCGCTTGGCACTGCCCGTGCCCGGGGAAGGTGCTCCTCTACGGCTTAACTGCCACGCACGCTGGCCGGAGCTCTGGTACGGTCCGAACCGCGCGAAACGTCGCCACCGATCGTGTCCGGGGGAACGTGCTCTTCTTCGTCCACTCTCCTCTTCGCCCACGCTCTTCTTCGGCGCACGCCGGCCGTCTAACCGCTCCAGCGCCCCGTCGTGCCGCTCGGCGAAACTACAATGCGCCCGAATATTTTTTAGACCCGCGAAGCACTGAACCCGCGAAAGGTGAACCGCGAAGTAGCGAGGGTTCACTGTATGTATAAGACCAAGACCTACAAAAAAGTCTCTTGGAGCAATGAGCTAGGTTTTACAGGAAGTCGGCCATTTTGAATTTATTTAAAAGGGGGCGGGTCACCACAATGGACTTTGTGTAGAAATTATTATTGGGGCCCGAGCAGCGACCGCGGCGAGGTCCCTATTGTTTTTGTAGAAAATATTATTACTTTTATTATTATTATTATTATTATTATTAGGGCCTGAGCAGCGACCGCTGCGAAGTCCCTATTGTTTTTGTTGAAATTATTATTATTATTATTTTTCCGATTGTTCGATCGCATTTTTGACCCCTGAAACATGCACAAAAACTCACCAAACTTGGCAGTCTCATCGGGCATGGCGAAAAATTTGATATTTTAACGTCTAATATGAACAGGAAGTGAGTTATGAATTTTTGAAAGTCCGACTTTTGCCCTTTTTTGCATGTTTACAGGGGTCATTCTTTTGCACCCTGATCCTAAAGGCTTCATCTGATTGCCTTAAAATTCTGTCTGTAGCATCTGAAGACCTGGCACAAACACTGGGGCTAAAATTTTTTGTTTCCGAAATACTATATGACGGGGGCGGGGCATCAAAGTTTTCACTTAAGATTTCCTTCGCCGCAATGGACAAAATGCTTAATAACTCTCCTGCACATGCTGCTAAAAATCCAAAACTTCACATGTACATAAAGAGTCTGTACCTGAAGACATCTATATGTTTATATTCAGTTATACACCTTGCGCCAATCAATATCATTTTTTACATTTTGACGTACTGCACGGTGCCCTTTTAACGAATCTGATTGAAAATTGGCTAGAAAAGACTCAAGACATTGATCTTACTCTATCCCTATTTTTGTGACTTTCCTTCGAAGGGCGTGGCTATTACGGTGCCGCAGAGTCTGATTATTCTCCGTGGCAACAAAAGTTCCTGCAAAATGATTCAGATGATCCATCTTCTCGAAATTTTTCACATTTGAGGATATTCAGGCCCTGAAGACGGCTGCCAACTTATTTTTGATCGCAGTGGTAGCGCCACCAACTGGTTAAAACAAATACAAATCATTTTCGTTGATTTTTTTCTCCGGGCAGGTTAACAAAATCTACCTTACATTTGCTCGGATGAGTGTTTAGGCCTTGAGGATGTCACAATACGAAAGTCTTTCGCCTTCTTCAGAGTGTCACATGATGGTGTCTTGTGGCCCGTCTTTATCAGCTGATGTTCCATGAGGGCGTGACTTACCTGTCACAAGAATGAAGGCAAGTCACGCCCCCCGCTGTCCGTTCACTCCGCCAAAATGCTGCTCCAGGTGGTAGAGAGGATGAAGGCTCCCTTGTCTCTGTTCATGGTTTTTATGCCTCGCTTGCAGATCTCAATGGCCTCTCTGATCCAGCGCTGTTGTTTGTTCTCTTCGGTGCGGATGACCCTGCCCTTCTCCCGGTCCATGATGTGGTTTTCCCTTTTGCAGTGGTCAGTGATTGCTGATTTGTAATGTTCATGTTGTGCTTGTTCTTTTACTGCTCTGATTTTTCATTTTTTTGACAGGTAAGTCACACCCTCATGGAACATCAGCTGATAAAGACGGGTCTCAAGACACCATCATGCGACACTCTGAAGAAGGCGAAAGACTCGCCGAAACATGTCAGGTAAAAAATTAACCTAAAACATAATTGTCTGCTTTTAATGAATCAGTCAAATATCAATAATAAGAAGACAAAATGAACCTAATACAAATAAATGAATGCTTAATAACTCCCCTGCACATGCTCCTAAAAATCCAAACCTTCACCTGTAAATAAAACGTCCCGACCTGAAGACATCTTAATGTTATTATTTTGTTATACACACAGTGCCGCCAAGTGGAATCAAAAATTTGTTTTTATTTTAATTTTCACGTACTGCACGGTGCCCTTTTGACGAATCCGACTGAAAATTAGTCAGAAAAGACTCAAGACAATGATCTTACTCTCTGCCGAATTTTGTGACGTTTTGGCAAAAGGCGTGGCTATTAAGGTGCTGAAAAGTCCGATTGTACTCTGTGGCAACAAAAGCTCCGGCAACATGACTCAGATCATCCTATCTTCTCGAAGTTGTACACATTTGAGGATACTTCAGCCCTGAAGACATCTACCAACTTATTTTATATCGTAGTAGTAGCGCCACCAACTGGTAAAAGCTAATACAAGTTATTTTCTTGGATGTTTTTCTCCGTGCAACTCAACAAGGTCGCCCTCATATATGCTCGGATGACTGTTTCGGCCATGAGGATGTCACAATACGAAATTCGTGATTTTTCGTGAAAAGTTGTGGGAGTGGCATTGCACTGTTCGGCAATAAAACAAAGCTGATTATGAGGTTCTAAATATGAACGACAACTCGTAAAACTTTACACACACATCAGGCCGAGCAAATTTATCAATATTTTATACGTTAGTTGTGCAGCTTTTTTGAAATGGCTCGCCATGGCCCTCGAGAAATGTTAAAAAAAAGCAGCTCTGGTTGAGTGTTTCACCTCGCTTTTTGTAAATTTTATGGAGTACAGTGAACCCTCGGTTATCGCGGTTAATGGGGACCGAGACCACCCGCGAAAACTGAAAATCCGCGAAGTAGCGGCGCACCTTCAAAAATGCTTAAAAAAAATATACAATATATATAATAAATATATATATATATATATATATATATATATATATATATATATATATATATATACGGGGAGAGAGAGAGTGAAATTCATGTTATAACAAAAAAACCAAATTATTATTAAAACGTATTATTTTTTTATTCCCCAGCCATTCTTTTTGTATTTATTTAATTACTCCGACTTTTACCTGCTGGTACGCCGTCCGGTGTGCCCTGTGAAATGAAAGGTGGCATTCTTTATTTATTTATTCATTTATTCATTCATAACTGACAGCCTCGCGCTCCGCTCGTGCCCGGGCAGAAGAGGTGCTCCAATTTGGCTTAACTGTGACACACGCCCGTCCTCCTCCCCCGGAGCTTCCATTCGGTTAAACTTAGGGGCCGCTTGGCACCGCCCGTGCCCGGGGAAGGTGCTCCTCTTCGGCTTACTGTGACGCGAGCATGCCCTCCTCCTCCGGAGCTTCCATTCGGTTAAACTTAGGGGCCGCTTGGAACCGCCCGTGCCCGGGGAAGGTGCTCCTCTTCGGCTTACTGTGACGCGAGCATGCCCTCCTCCTCCGGAGCTTCCATTCGGTTAAACTTAGGGGCCGCTTGGCACCGCCCGTGCCCGGGGAAGGTGCTCCTCTACGGCTTAACTGCCACGCACGCTGGCCGGAGCTCTGGTACGGTCCGAACCGCGCGAAACGTCGCCACCGATCGTGTCCGGGGGAACGTGCTCTTCTTCGTCCACTCTCCTCTTCGCCCACGCTCTTCTTCGGCGCACGCCGGCCGTCTAACCGCTCCAGCGCCCCGTCGTGCCGCTCGGCGAAACTACAATGCCCCCGAATATTTTTTAGACCCGCGAAGCACTGAACCCGCGAAAGGTGAACCTCGAAGTAGCGAGGGTTCACTGTATGTATAAGACCAAGACCTACAAAAAAGTCTCTTGGAGCAATGAGCTAGGTTTTACAGGAAGTCGGCCATTTTGAATTTACTTAAAAGGGGGCGGGTCTCCACAATGGACTTTGTGTAGAAATTATTATTGGGGCCCGAGCAGCGACCGCGGCGAGGTCCCTATTGTTTTTGTAGAAAATATTATTACTTTTATTATTATTATTATTATTATTATTATTATTATTAGGGCCTGAGCAGCGACCGCTGCGAAGTCCCTATTGTTTTTGTAGAAATTATTATTATTATTATTTTTCCGATTGTTCGATCGCATTTTTGACCCCCGAAACATGCACAAAAACTCACCAAACTTGGCAGTCTCATCGGGCATGGCGAAAAATTTGATATTTTTTAACGTCTAATATGAACAGGAAGTGAGTTATGAATTTTTGAAAGTCCGACTTTTGCCCTTTTTTGCATGTTTACAGGGGTCATTCTTTTGCACCCTGATCCTAAAGGCTTCATCTGATTGCCTTAAAGTTCTGTCTGGAGCATCTTAAGACCTGGGACAAACACTGGGGCTAAAATTTTTTGTTTCCGAAATACTATATGACGGGGGCGGGGCTTCAAAGTTTTCACTTAAGATTTCCTTCGCCGCAATGGACAAAATGCTTAATAACTCTCCTGCCCGTGCTGCTAAAAATCCAAAACTTCACATGTACATAAAGAGTCGGTACCTGAAGACATCTATATGTTTATATTCAGTTATACACCTTGCGCCAATCAATATAAATGTTTACATTTTGACGTACTGCACGGTGCCCTTTTAACGAATCCGACTGAAAATTGGCTAGAAAAGACTCAAGACATTGATCTTACTCTATCCCTATTTTTATGACTTTCCTTCAAAGGGCGTGGCTATTACGGTGCCGCAGAGTCTGATTATTCTCCGTGGCAACAAAAGTTCCTGCAAAATGATTCAGATGATCCATCTTCTGGAAATCTTTCACATTTGAGGATATTCAGGCCCTGAAGACGGCTGCCAACTTATTTTTGATCGCAGTGGTAGCGCCACCAACTGGTTAAAACAAATACAAATTATTTTCGTTGATGTTTTTCTCCGGGCAGGTTAACAAAATCTACCTTATATTTGCTCGGATGAGTGTTTAGGCCTTGAGCATGTCACAATACGAAAGTCTTTCGCCTTCTTCAGAGTGTCACATGATGGTGTCTTGTGACCCGTCTTTATCAGCTGATGTTCCATGAGGGCGTGACTTACCTGTCACAAGAATGAAGGCAAGTCACGCCCCCCGCTGTCCGTTCACTCCGCCAAGATGCTGGTCCAGGTGGTAGAGAGGATGAAGGCTCCCTTGTCTCTGTTCATGGTTTTTATGCCTCGCTTGCAGATCTCAATGGCCTCTCTGATCCAGCGCTGTTGTTTGTTCTCTTCTGTGCGGATGACCCTGCCCTTCTCCCGGTCCATGATGTGGTTTTCCCTTTTGCAGTGGTCAGTGATTGCTGATTTGTAATGTTCATGTTGTGCTTGTTCTTTTACTGCTCTGATTTTTTCATTTTTTTGACAGGTAAGTCACACCCTCATGGAACATCAGCTCAAGACACCATCATGCGACACTCTGAAGAAGGCGAAAGACTCGCCGAAACATGTCAGGTAAAAAATTAACCTAAAACATAATTGTCTGCTTTTAATAAATCAGTCAAATATCAATAATAAGAAGACAAAATGAACCTAATACAAATAAATGAATGCTTAATAACTCCCCTGCACATGCTCCTAAAAATCCAAACCTTCACCTGTAAATAAAACGTCCCGACCTGAAGACATCTTAATGTTATTATTTTGTTATACACACAGTGCCGCCAAGTGGAATCAAAAATTTGTTTTTATTTTAATTTTCACGTACTGCATGGTGCCCTTTTGACGAATCCGACTGAAAATTAGTCAGAAAAGACTTAAGACAATGATCTTACTCTCTGCCGAATTTTGTGACGTTTTGGCAAAAGGCGTGGCTATTAAGGTGCTGAAAAGTCCGATTGTACTCTGTGGCAACAAAAGCTCCGGCAACATGACTCAGATGATCCTATCTTCTCGAAGTTGTACACATTTGAGGATACTTCAGCCCTGAAGACATCTACCAACTTATTTTACATCGTAGTAGTAGCGCCACCAACTGGTAAAAGCTAATACAAGTTATTTTCTTGGATGTTTTTCTCCGTGCAACTCAACAAGGTCGCCCTCATATATGCTCGGATGACTGTTTCGGCCATGAGGATGTCACAATACGAAATTCGTGATTTTTCGTGAAAAGTTGTGGGAGTGGCATTGCACTGTTCAGCAATAAAACAAAGCTGATTATGAGGTTCTAAATATGAACGACAACTCGTAAAACTTTACACACACATCAGGCCGAGCAAATTTATCAATATTTTATACGTTAGTTGTGCAGCTTTTTTGAAATGGCTCGCCATGGCCCTCGAGAAATGTTAAAAAAAAGCAGCTCTGGTTGAGTGTTTCACCTCGCTTTTTGTAAATTTTATGGAGTACAGTGAACCCTCGGTTATCGCGGTTAATGGGGACCGAGACCACCCGCGAAAACTGAAAATCCGCGAAGTAGCGGCGCACCTTCAAAAATGCTTAAAAAAAATATACAATATATATAATAAATATATAAATATATATATATATATATATATATATATATATATATATATACGGGGAGAGAGAGAGTGAAATTCATGTTATAACAAAAAAAACAAATTATTATTAAAACGTATTATTTTTTTATTCCCCAGCCATTCTTTTTGTATTTATTTAATTACTCCGACTTTTACCTGCTGGTACGCCGTCCGGTGTGCCCTGTGAAATGAAAGGTGGCATTCTTTATTTATTTATTCATTTATACATTCATAACTGACAGCCTCGCGCTCCGCTCGTGCCCGGGCAGAAGAGGTGCTCCAATTTGGCTTAACTGTGACACACGCCCGTCCTCCTCCCCCGGAGCTTCCATTCGGTTAAACTTAGGGGCCGCTTGGCACCGCCCGTGCCCGGGGAAGGTGCTCCTCTTCGGCTTACTGTGACGCGAGCATGCCCTCCTCCTCCGGAGCTTCCATTCGGTTAAACTTAGGGGCCGCTTGGAACCGCCCGTGCCCGGGGAAGGTGCTCCTCTTCGGCTTACTGTGACGCGAGCATGCCCTCCTCCTCCGGAGCTTCCATTCGGTTAAACTTAGGGGCCGCTTGGCACTGCCCGTGCCCGGGGAAGGTGCTCCTCTACGGCTTAACTGCCACGCACGCTGGCCGGAGCTCTGGTACGGTCCGAACCGCGCGAAACGTCGCCACCGATCGTGTCCGGGGGAACGTGCTCTTCTTCGTCCACTCTCCTCTTCGCCCACGCTCTTCTTCGGCGCACGCCGGCCGTCTAACCGCTCCAGCGCCCCGTCGTGCCGCTCGGCGAAACTACAATGCGCCCGAATATTTTTTAGACCCGCGAAGCACTGAACCCGCGAAAGGTGAACCGCGAAGTAGCGAGGGTTCACTGTATGTATAAGACCAAGACCTACAAAAAAGTCTCTTGGAGCAATGAGCTAGGTTTTACAGGAAGTCGGCCATTTTGAATTTATTTAAAAGGGGGCGGGTCACCACAATGGACTTTGTGTAGAAATTATTATTGGGGCCCGAGCAGCGACCGCGGCGAGGTCCCTATTGTTTTTGTAGAAAATATTATTACTTTTATTATTATTATTATTATTATTATTAGGGCCTGAGCAGCGACCGCTGCGAAGTCCCTATTGTTTTTGTTGAAATTATTATTATTATTATTTTTCCGATTGTTCGATCGCATTTTTGACCCCTGAAACATGCACAAAAACTCACCAAACTTGGCAGTCTCATCGGGCATGGCGAAAAATTTGATATTTTAACGTCTAATATGAACAGGAAGTGAGTTATGAATTTTTGAAAGTCCGACTTTTGCCCTTTTTTGCATGTTTACAGGGGTCATTCTTTTGCACCCTGATCCTAAAGGCTTCATCTGATTGCCTTAAAATTCTGTCTGTAGCATCTGAAGACCTGGCACAAACACTGGGGCTAAAATTTTTTGTTTCCGAAATACTATATGACGGGGGCGGGGCATCAAAGTTTTCACTTAAGATTTCCTTCGCCGCAATGGACAAAATGCTTAATAACTCTCCTGCACATGCTGCTAAAAATCCAAAACTTCACATGTACATAAAGAGTCTGTACCTGAAGACATCTATATGTTTATATTCAGTTATACACCTTGCGCCAATCAATATCATTTTTTACATTTTGACGTACTGCACGGTGCCCTTTTAACGAATCTGATTGAAAATTGGCTAGAAAAGACTCAAGACATTGATCTTACTCTATCCCTATTTTTGTGACTTTCCTTCGAAGGGCGTGGCTATTACGGTGCCGCAGAGTCTGATTATTCTCCGTGGCAACAAAAGTTCCTGCAAAATGATTCAGATGATCCATCTTCTCGAAATTTTTCACATTTGAGGATATTCAGGCCCTGAAGACGGCTGCCAACTTATTTTTGATCGCAGTGGTAGCGCCACCAACTGGTTAAAACAAATACAAATCATTTTCGTTGATTTTTTTCTCCGGGCAGGTTAACAAAATCTACCTTACATTTGCTCGGATGAGTGTTTAGGCCTTGAGGATGTCACAATACGAAAGTCTTTCGCCTTCTTCAGAGTGTCACATGATGGTGTCTTGTGGCCCGTCTTTATCAGCTGATGTTCCATGAGGGCGTGACTTACCTGTCACAAGAATGAAGGCAAGTCACGCCCCCCGCTGTCCGTTCACTCCGCCAAAATGCTGCTCCAGGTGGTAGAGAGGATGAAGGCTCCCTTGTCTCTGTTCATGGTTTTTATGCCTCGCTTGCAGATCTCAATGGCCTCTCTGATCCAGCGCTGTTGTTTGTTCTCTTCGGTGCGGATGACCCTGCCCTTCTCCCGGTCCATGATGTGGTTTTCCCTTTTGCAGTGGTCAGTGATTGCTGATTTGTAATGTTCATGTTGTGCTTGTTCTTTTACTGCTCTGATTTTTCATTTTTTTGACAGGTAAGTCACACCCTCATGGAACATCAGCTGATAAAGACGGGTCTCAAGACACCATCATGCGACACTCTGAAGAAGGCGAAAGACTCGCCGAAACATGTCAGGTAAAAAATTAACCTAAAACATAATTGTCTGCTTTTAATGAATCAGTCAAATATCAATAATAAGAAGACAAAATGAACCTAATACAAATAAATGAATGCTTAATAACTCCCCTGCACATGCTCCTAAAAATCCAAACCTTCACCTGTAAATAAAACGTCCCGACCTGAAGACATCTTAATGTTATTATTTTGTTATACACACAGTGCCGCCAAGTGGAATCAAAAATTTGTTTTTATTTTAATTTTCACGTACTGCACGGTGCCCTTTTGACGAATCCGACTGAAAATTAGTCAGAAAAGACTCAAGACAATGATCTTACTCTCTGCCAAATTTTGTGACGTTTTGGCAAAAGGCGTGGCTATTAAGGTGCTGAAAAGTCCGATTGTACTCTGTGGCAACAAAAGCTCCGGCAACATGACTCAGATCATCCTATCTTCTCGAAGTTGTACACATTTGAGGATACTTCAGCCCTGAAGACATCTACCAACTTATTTTATATCGTAGTAGTAGCGCCACCAACTGGTAAAAGCTAATACAAGTTATTTTCTTGGATGTTTTTCTCCGTGCAACTCAACAAGGTCGCCCTCATATATGCTCGGATGACTGTTTCGGCCATGAGGATGTCACAATACGAAATTCGTGATTTTTCGTGAAAAGTTGTGGGAGTGGCATTGCACTGTTCGGCAATAAAACAAAGCTGATTATGAGGTTCTAAATATGAACGACAACTCGTAAAACTTTACACACACATCAGGCCGAGCAAATTTATCAATATTTTATACGTTAGTTGTGCAGCTTTTTTGAAATGGCTCGCCATGGCCCTCGAGAAATGTTAAAAAAAAGCAGCTCTGGTTGAGTGTTTCACCTCGCTTTTTGTAAATTTTATGGAGTACAGTGAACCCTCGGTTATCGCGGTTAATGGGGACCGAGACCACCCGCGAAAACTGAAAATCCGCGAAGTAGCGGCGCACCTTCAAAAATGCTTAAAAAAAATATACAATATATATAATAATATATATATATATATATATATATATATATATATATATATATATATATATATATATATATATATATATATATATATATATATATACGGGGAGAGAGAGAGTGAAATTCATGTTATAACAAAAAAACCAAATTATTATTAAAACGTATTATTTTTTTATTCCCCAGCCATTCTTTTTGTATTTATTTAATTACTCCGACTTTTACCTGCTGGTACGCCGTCCGGTGTGCCCTGTGAAATGAAAGGTGGCATTCTTTATTTATTTATTCATTTATTCATTCATAACTGACAGCCTCGCGCTCCGCTCGTGCCCGGGCAGAAGAGGTGCTCCAATTTGGCTTAACTGTGACACACGCCCGTCCTCCTCCCCCGGAGCTTCCATTCGGTTAAACTTAGGGGCCGCTTGGCACCGCCCGTGCCCGGGGAAGGTGCTCCTCTTCGGCTTACTGTGACGCGAGCATGCCCTCCTCCTCCGGAGCTTCCATTCGGTTAAACTTAGGGGCCGCTTGGAACCGCCCGTGCCCGGGGAAGGTGCTCCTCTTCGGCTTACTGTGACGCGAGCATGCCCTCCTCCTCCGGAGCTTCCATTCGGTTAAACTTAGGGGCCGCTTGGCACCGCCCGTGCCCGGGGAAGGTGCTCCTCTACGGCTTAACTGCCACGCACGCTGGCCGGAGCTCTGGTACGGTCCGAACCGCGCGAAACGTCGCCACCGATCGTGTCCGGGGGAACGTGCTCTTCTTCGTCCACTCTCCTCTTCGCCCACGCTCTTCTTCGGCGCACGCCGGCCGTCTAACCGCTCCAGCGCCCCGTCGTGCCGCTCGGCGAAACTACAATGCCCCCGAATATTTTTTAGACCCGCGAAGCACTGAACCTGCGAAAGGTGAACCGCGAAGTAGCGAGGGTTCACTGTATGTATAAGACCAAGACCTACAAAAAAGTCTCTTGGAGCAATGAGCTAGGTTTTACAGGAAGTCGGCCATTTTGAATTTACTTAAAAGGGGGCGGGTCACCACAATGGACTTTGTGTAGAAATTATTATTGGGGCCCGAGCAGCGACCGCGGCGAGGTCCCTATTGTTTTTGTAGAAAATATTATTACTTTTATTATTATTATTATTATTATTATTAGGGCCTGAGCAGCGACCGCTGCGAAGTCCCTATTGTTTTTGTAGAAATTATTATTATTATTTTTCCGATTGTTCGATCGCATTTTTGACCCCCGAAACATGCACAAAAACTCACCAAACCTGGCAGTCTCATCGGGCATGGCGAAAAATTTGATATTTTAACGTCTAATATGAACAGGAAGTGAGTTATGAATTTTTGAAAGTCCGACTTTTGCCCTTTTTTGCATGTTTACAGGGGTCATTCTTTTGCACCCTGATCCTAAAGGCTTCATCTGATTGCCTTAAAATTCTGTCTGTAGCATCTGAAGACCTGGGACAAACACTGGGGCTAAAATTTTTTGTTTCCGAAATACTATATGACGGGGGCGGGGCATCAAAGTTTTCACTTAAGATTTCCTTCGCCGCAATGGACAAAATGCTTAATAACTCTCCTGCACATGCTGCTAAAAATCCAAAACTTCACATGTACATAAAGAGTCTGTACCTGAAGACATCTATATGTTTATATTCAGTTATACACCTTTCGCCAATCAATATCATTTTTTACATTTTGACGTACTGCACGGTGCCCTTTTAACGAATCTGATTGAAAATTGGCTAGAAAAGACTCAAGACATTGATCTTACTCTATCCCTATTTTTGTGACTTTCCTTCGAAGGGCGTGGCTATTACGGTGCCGCAGAGTCTGATTATTCTCCGTGGCAACAAAAGTTCCTGCAAAATGATTCAGATGATCCATCTTCTCGAAATTTTTCACATTTGAGGATATTCAGGCCCTGAAGACGGCTGCCAACTTATTTTTGATCGCAGTGGTAGCGCCACCAACTGGTTAAAACAAATATAAATTATTTTCGTTGATGTTTTTCTCCGGGCATGTTAACAAAATCTACCTTATATTTGCTCGGATGAGTGTTTAGGCCTTGAGCATGTCACAATACGAAAGTCTTTCGCCTTCTTCAGAGTGTCACATGATGGTGTCTTGTGACCCGCCTTTATCAGCTGATGTTCCATGAGGGCGTGACTTACCTGTCACAAGAATGAAGGCAAGTCACGCCCCCCGCTGTCCGTTCACTCCGCCAAGATGCTGGTCCAGGTGGTAGAGAGGATGAAGGCTCCCTTGTCTCTGTTCATGGTTTTTATGCCTCGCTTGCAGATCGCAATGGCCTCTCTGATCCAGCGCTGTTGTTTGTTCTCTTCTGTGCGGATGACCCTGCCCTTCTCCCGGTCCATGATGTGGTTTTCCCTTTTGCAGTGGTCAGTGATTGCTGATTTGTAATGTTCATGTTGTGCTTGTTCTTTTACTGCTCTGATTTTTTTCATTTTTTTGACAGGTAAGTCACACCCTCATGGAACATCAGCTCAAGACACCATCATGCGACACTCTGAAGTAGGCGAAAGACTCGCCGAAACATGTCAGGTAAAAAATTAACCTAAAACATAATTGTCTGCTTTTAATGAATCAGTCAAATATCAATAATAAGAAGACAAAATGAACCTAATACAAATAAATGAATGCTTAATAACTCCCCTGCACATGCTCCTAAAAATCCAAACCTTCACCTGTAAATAAAACGTCCCGACCTGAAGACATCTTAATGTTATTATTTTGTTATACACACAGTGCCGCCAAGTGGAATAAAAAATTTGTTTTTATTTTAATTGTCACGTACTGCACGGTGCCCTTTCGACGAATCCGACTGAAAATTAGTCAGAAAAGACTCAAGACAATGATCTTACTCTCTGCCGAATTTTGTGACGTTTTGGCAAAAGGCGTGGCTATTACGGTGCTGAAAAGTCCGATTGTACTCTGTGGCAACAAAAGCTCCAGCAACATGACTCAGATGATCCTATCTTCTCGAAGTTGCACACATTTGAGGATACTTCAGCCCTGAAGACATCTACCAACTTATTTTTCATCGTAGTAGTAGCGCCCCCAACTGGTAAAAGCTAATACAAGTTATTTTCTTGGATGTTTTTCTCCGTGCAACTCAACAAGGTCGCCCTCATATATGCTCGGATGACTGTTTCGGCCATGAGGATGTCACAATACGAAATTCGTCCTTTTTCATGAAAAGTTGTGGGAGTGGCATTGCACTGTTCGGCAATAAAACAAAGCTGATTATGAGGTTCTAAATATGAACGACAACTCGTGAAACTTTACACACACATCAGGCCGAGCAAATTTATCAATATTTTATACGTTAGTTGTGCAGCTTTTTTGAAATGGCTCGCCATGGCCCTCGAGAAATGTTCAAAAAAGCAGCCCTGGTTGAGTGTTTCACCTCGCTTTTTGTAAATTTTATGGAGTACAGTGAACCCTCGGTTATCGCGGTTAATGGGGACCGAGACCACCCGCGAAAACTGAAAATCCGCGAAGTAGCGGCGCACCTTCAAAAATGCTTAAAAAAAATATATAATAAATATATAATATATATATATATATATATATATATATATATATATATATACGGGGGGAGAGAGAGAGAGAGAGAGTGAAATTCATGTTATAACAAAAAAAACAAATTATTATTAAAACTTATTATTTTTTTATTCCCCAACCATTCTTTTTGTATTTATTTAATTACTCCGACTTTTACCTGCTGGTACGCCGTCCGGTGTGCCCTGTGAAATGAAAGGTGGCATTCTTTATTTATTTATTCATTTATTCATTCATAACTGACAGCCTCGCGCTCCGCTTGTGCCCGGCAGAAGAGGTGCTCCAATTCGGCTTAACTGTGACACACGCCCGCCCTCCTCCCCCGGAGCTTCCATTCGGTTAAACTTAGGGGCCGCTTGGCACCGCCCGTGCCCGGGGAAGGTGCTCCTCTTCGGCTTACTGTGACGCGAGCATGCCCTCCTCCTCCGGAGCTTCCATTCGGTTAAACTTAGGGGCCGCTTGGAACCGCCCGTGCCCGGGGAAGGTGCTCCTCTTCGGCTTACTGTGACGCGAGCATGCCCTCCTCCTCCGGAGCTTCCATTCGGTTAAACTCAGGGGCCGCTTGGAACCGCCCGTGCCCGGGGAAGGTGCTCCTCTACGGCTTAACTGCCACGCACGCCGGCCGGAGCTCTGGTACGGTCCGAACCGCGCGAAACGTCGCCACCGATCGTGTCCGGGGGAACGTGCTCTTCTTCGTCCACTCTCCTCTTCGCCCACGCTCTTCTTCGGCGCACGCCGGCCGTCTAACCGCTCCAGCGCCCCGTCGTGCCGCTCGGCGAAACTACAATGCCCCCGAATATTTTTTAGACCCGCGAAGCACTGAACCCGCGAAAGGTGAACCTCGAAGTAGCGAGGGTTCACTGTATGTATAAGACCAAGACCTACAAAAAAGTCTCTTGGAGCAATGAGCTAGGTTTTACAGGAAGTCGGCCATTTTGAATTTACTTAAAAGGGGGCGGGTCTCCACAATGGACTTTGTGTAGAAATTATTATTGGGGCCCGAGCAGCGACCGCGGCGAGGTCCCTATTGTTTTTGTAGAAAATATTATTACTTTTATTATTATTATTATTATTATTATTATTATTATTATTAGGGCCTGAGCAGCGACCGCTGCGAAGTCCCTATTGTTTTTGTAGAAATTATTATTATTATTATTTTTCCGATTGTTCGATCGCATTTTTGACCCCCGAAACATGCACAAAAACTCACCAAACTTGGCAGTCTCATCGGGCATGGCGAAAAATTTGATATTTTTTAACGTCTAATATGAACAGGAAGTGAGTTATGAATTTTTGAAAGTCCGACTTTTGCCCTTTTTTGCATGTTTACAGGGGTCATTCTTTTGCACCCTGATCCTAAAGGCTTCATCTGATTGCCTTAAAGTTCTGTCTGGAGCATCTTAAGACCTGGGACAAACACTGGGGCTAAAATCTTTTGTTTCCGAAATACTATATGACGGGGGCGGGGCTTCAAAGTTTTCACTTAAGATTTCCTTCGCCGCAATGGACAAAATGCTTAATAACTCTCCTGCCCGTGCTGCTAAAAATCCAAAACTTCACATGTACATAAAGAGTCGGTACCTGAAGACATCTATATGTTTATATTCAGTTATACACCTTGCGCCAATCAATATAAATGTTTACATTTTGACGTACTGCACGGTGCCCTTTTAACGAATCCGACTGAAAATTGGCTAGAAAAGACTCAAGACATTGATCTTACTCTATCCCTATTTTTATGACTTTCCTTCAAAGGGCGTGGCTATTACGGTGCCGCAGAGTCTGATTATTCTCCGTGGCAACAAAAGTTCCTGCAAAATGATTCAGATGATCCATCTTCTGGAAATCTTTCACATTTGAGGATATTCAGGCCCTGAAGACGGCTGCCAACTTATTTTTGATCGCAGTGGTAGCGCCACCAACTGGTTAAAACAAATACAAATTATTTTCGTTGATGTTTTTCTCCGGGCAGGTTAACAAAATCTACCTTATATTTGCTCGGATGAGTGTTTAGGCCTTGAGCATGTCACAATACGAAAGTCTTTCGCCTTCTTCAGAGTGTCACATGATGGTGTCTTGTGACCCGTCTTTATCAGCTGATGTTCCATGAGGGCGTGACTTACCTGTCACAAGAATGAAGGCAAGTCACGCCCCCCGCTGTCCGTTCACTCCGCCAAGATGCTGGTCCAGGTGGTAGAGAGGATGAAGGCTCCCTTGTCTCTGTTCATGGTTTTTATGCCTCGCTTGCAGATCTCAATGGCCTCTCTGATCCAGCGCTGTTGTTTGTTCTCTTCTGTGCGGATGACCCTGCCCTTCTCCCGGTCCATGATGTGGTTTTCCCTTTTGCAGTGGTCAGTGATTGCTGATTTGTAATGTTCATGTTGTGCTTGTTCTTTTACTGCTCTGATTTTTTCATTTTTTTGACAGGTAAGTCACACCCTCATGGAACATCAGCTCAAGACACCATCATGCGACACTCTGAAGAAGGCGAAAGACTCGCCGAAACATGTCAGGTAAAAAATTAACCTAAAACATAATTGTCTGCTTTTAATGAATCAGTCAAATATCAATAATAAGAAGACAAAATGAACCTAATACAAATAAATGAATGCTTAATAACTCCCCTGCACATGCTCCTAAAAATCCAAACCTTCACCTGTAAATAAAACGTCCCGACCTGAAGACATCTTAATGTTATTATTTTGTTATACACACAGTGCCGCCAAGTGGAATCAAAAATTTGTTTTTATTTTAATTTTCACGTACTGCATGGTGCCCTTTTGACGAATCCGACTGAAAATTAGTCAGAAAAGACTTAAGACAATGATCTTACTCTCTGCCGAATTTTGTGACGTTTTGGCAAAAGGCGTGGTTATTAAGGTGCTGAAAAGTCCGATTGTACTCTGTGGCAACAAAAGCTCCGGCAACATGACTCAGATGATCCTATCTTCTCGAAGTTGTACACATTTGAGGATACTTCAGCCCTGAAGACATCTACCAACTTATTTTACATCGTAGTAGTAGCGCCACCAACTGGTAAAAGCTAATACAAGTTATTTTCTTGGATGTTTTTCTCCGTGCAACTCAACAAGGTCGCCCTCATATATGCTCGGATGACTGTTTCGGCCATGAGGATGTCACAATACGAAATTCGTGATTTTTCGTGAAAAGTTGTGGGAGTGGCATTGCACTGTTCAGCAATAAAACAAAGCTGATTATGAGGTTCTAAATATGAACGACAACTCGTAAAACTTTACACACACATCAGGCCGAGCAAATTTATCAATATTTTATACGTTAGTTGTGCAGCTTTTTTGAAATGGCTCGCCATGGCCCTCGAGAAATGTTAAAAAAAAGCAGCTCTGGTTGAGTGTTTCACCTCGCTTTTTGTAAATTTTATGGAGTACAGTGAACCCTCGGTTATCGCGGTTAATGGGGACCGAGACCACCCGCGAAAACTGAAAATCCGCGAAGTAGCGGCGCACCTTCAAAAATGCTTAAAAAAAATATACAATATATATAATAAATATATATATATATATATATATATATGTATATATATATATATATATATATATATACGGGGAGAGAGAGAGTGAAATTCATGTTATAACAAAAAAACCAAATTATTATTAAAACGTATTATTTTTTTATTCCCCAGCCATTCTTTTTGTATTTATTTAATTACTCCGACTTTTACCTGCTGGTACGCCGTCCGGTGTGCCCTGTGAAATGAAAGGTGGCATTCTTTATTTATTTATTCATTTATTCATTCATAACTGACAGCCTCGCGCTCAGCTCGTGCCCGGGCAGAAGAGGTGCTCCAATTTGGCTTAACTGTGACACACGCCCGTCCTCCTCCCCCGGAGCTTCCATTCGGTTAAACTTAGGGGCCGCTTGGCACCGCCCGTGCCCGGGGAAGGTGCTCCTCTTCGGCTTACTGTGACGCGAGCATGCCCTCCTCCTCCGGAGCTTCCATTCGGTTAAACTTAGGGGCCGCTTGGAACCGCCCGTGCCCGGGGAAGGTGCTCCTCTTCGGCTTACTGTGACGCGAGCATGCCCTCCTCCTCCGGAGCTTCCATTCGGTTAAACTTAGGGGCCGCTTGGCACCGCCCGTGCCCGGGGAAGGTGCTCCTCTACGGCTTAACTGCCACGCACGCTGGCCGGAGCTCTGGTACGGTCCGAACCGCGCGAAACGTCGCCACCGATCGTGTCCGGGGGAACGTGCTCTTCTTCGTCCACTCTCCTCTTCGCCCACGCTCTTCTTCGGCGCACGCCGGCCGTCTAACCGCTCCAGCGCCCCGTCGTGCCGCTCGGCGAAACTACAATGCCCCCGAATATTTTTTAGACCCGCGAAGCACTGAACCCGCGAAAGGTGAACCTCGAAGTAGCGAGGGTTCACTGTATGTATAAGACCAAGACCTACAAAAAAGTCTCTTGGAGCAATGAGCTAGGTTTTACAGGAAGTCGGCCATTTTGAATTTACTTAAAAGGGGGCGGGTCTCCACAATGGACTTTGTGTAGAAATTATTATTGGGGCCCGAGCAGCGACCGCGGCGAGGTCCCTATTGTTTTTGTAGAAAATATTATTACTTTTATTATTATTATTATTATTATTATTATTATTATTAGGGCCTGAGCAGCGACCGCTGCGAAGTCCCTATTGTTTTTGTAGAAATTATTATTATTATTATTTTTCCGATTGTTCGATCGCATTTTTGACCCCCGAAACATGCACAAAAACTCACCAAACTTGGCAGTCTCATCGGGCATGGCGAAAAATTTGATATTTTTTAACGTCTAATATGAACAGGAAGTGAGTTATGAATTTTTGAAAGTCCGACTTTTGCCCTTTTTTGCATGTTTACAGGGGTCATTCTTTTGCACCCTGATCCTAAAGGCTTCATCTGATTGCCTTAAAGTTCTGTCTGGAGCATCTTAAGACCTGGGACAAACACTGGGGCTAAAATTTTTTGTTTCCGAAATACTATATGACGGGGGCGGGGCTTCAAAGATTTCACTTAAGATTTCCTTCGCCGCAATGGACAAAATGCTTAATAACTCTCCTGCCCGTGCTGCTAAAAATCCAAAACTTCACATGTACATAAAGAGTCGGTACCTGAAGACATCTATATGTTTATATTCAGTTATACACCTTGCGCCAATCAATATAAATGTTTACATTTTGACGTACTGCACGGTGCCCTTTTAACGAATCCGACTGAAAATTGGCTAGAAAAGACTCAAGACATTGATCTTACTCTATCCCTATTTTTATGACTTTCCTTCAAAGGGCGTGGCTATTACGGTGCCGCAGAGTCTGATTATTCTCCGTGGCAACAAAAGTTCCTGCAAAATGATTCAGATGATCCATCTTCTGGAAATCTTTCACATTTGAGGATATTCAGGCCCTGAAGACGGCTGCCAACTTATTTTTGATCGCAGTGGTAGCGCCACCAACTGGTTAAAACAAATACAAATTATTTTCGTTGATGTTTTTCTCCGGGCAGGTTAACAAAATCTACCTTATATTTGCTCGGATGAGTGTTTAGGCCTTGAGCATGTCACAATACGAAAGTCTTTCGCCTTCTTCAGAGTGTCACATGATGGTGTCTTGTGACCCGTCTTTATCAGCTGATGTTCCATGAGGGCGTGACTTACCTGTCACAAGAATGAAGGCAAGTCACGCCCCCCGCTGTCCGTTCACTCCGCCAAGATGCTGGTCCAGGTGGTAGAGAGGATGAAGGCTCCCTTGTCTCTGTTCATGGTTTTTATGCCTCGCTTGCAGATCTCAATGGCCTCTCTGATCCAGCGCTGTTGTTTGTTCTCTTCTGTGCGGATGACCCTGCCCTTCTCCCGGTCCATGATGTGGTTTTCCCTTTTGCAGTGGTCAGTGATTGCTGATTTGTAATGTTCATGTTGTGCTTGTTCTTTTACTGCTCTGATTTTTTCATTTTTTTGACAGGTAAGTCACACCCTCATGGAACATCAGCTCAAGACACCATCATGCGACACTCTGAAGAAGGCGAAAGACTCGCCGAAACATGTCAGGTAAAAAATTAACCTAAAACATAATTGTCTGCTTTTAATGAATCAGTCAAATATCAATAATAAGAAGACAAAATGAACCTAATACAAATAAATGAATGCTTAATAACTCCCCTGCACATGCTCCTAAAAATCCAAACCTTCACCTGTAAATAAAACGTCCCGACCTGAAGACATCTTAATGTTATTATTTTGTTATACACACAGTGCCGCCAAGTGGAATCAAAAATTTGTTTTTATTTTAATTTTCACGTACTGCATGGTGCCCTTTTGACGAATCCGACTGAAAATTAGTCAGAAAAGACTTAAGACAATGATCTTACTCTCTGCCGAATTTTGTGACGTTTTGGCAAAAGGCGTGGCTATTAAGGTGCTGAAAAGTCCGATTGTACTCTGTGGCAACAAAAGCTCCGGCAACATGACTCAGATGATCCTATCTTCTCGAAGTTGTACACATTTGAGGATACTTCAGCCCTGAAGACATCTACCAACTTATTTTACATCGTAGTAGTAGCGCCACCAACTGGTAAAAGCTAATACAAGTTATTTTCTTGGATGTTTTTCTCCGTGCAACTCAACAAGGTCGCCCTCATATATGCTCGGATGACTGTTTCGGCCATGAGGATGTCACAATACGAAATTCGTGATTTTTCGTGAAAAGTTGTGGGAGTGGCATTGCACTGTTCAGCAATAAAACAAAGCTGATTATGAGGTTCTAAATATGAACGACAACTCGTAAAACTTTACACACACATCAGGCCGAGCAAATTTATCAATATTTTATACGTTAGTTGTGCAGCTTTTTTGAAATGGCTCGCCATGGCCCTCGAGAAATGTTAAAAAAAAGCAGCTCTGGTTGAGTGTTTCACCTCGCTTTTTGTAAATTTTATGGAGTACAGTGAACCCTCGGTTATCGCGGTTAATGGGGACCGAGACCACCCGCGAAAACTGAAAATCCGCGAAGTAGCGGCGCACCTTCAAAAATGCTTAAAAAAAATATACAATATATATAATAAATATATAAATATATATATATATATATATATATATATATATATATATACGGGGAGAGAGAGAGTGAAATTCATGTTATAACAAAAAAAACAAATTATTATTAAAACGTATTATTTTTTTATTCCCCAGCCATTCTTTTTGTATTTATTTAATTACTCCGACTTTTACCTGCTGGTACGCCGTCCGGTGTGCCCTGTGAAATGAAAGGTGGCATTCTTTATTTATTTATTCATTTATACATTCATAACTGACAGCCTCGCGCTCCGCTCGTGCCCGGGCAGAAGAGGTGCTCCAATTTGGCTTAACTGTGACACACGCCCGTCCTCCTCCCCCGGAGCTTCCATTCGGTTAAACTTAGGGGCCGCTTGGCACCGCCCGTGCCCGGGGAAGGTGCTCCTCTTCGGCTTACTGTGACGCGAGCATGCCCTCCTCCTCCGGAGCTTCCATTCGGTTAAACTTAGGGGCCGCTTGGAACCGCCCGTGCCCGGGGAAGGTGCTCCTCTTCGGCTTACTGTGACGCGAGCATGCCCTCCTCCTCCGGAGCTTCCATTCGGTTAAACTTAGGGGCCGCTTGGCACTGCCCGTGCCCGGGGAAGGTGCTCCTCTACGGCTTAACTGCCACGCACGCTGGCCGGAGCTCTGGTACGGTCCGAACCGCGCGAAACGTCGCCACCGATCGTGTCCGGGGGAACGTGCTCTTCTTCGTCCACTCTCCTCTTCGCCCACGCTCTTCTTCGGCGCACGCCGGCCGTCTAACCGCTCCAGCGCCCCGTCGTGCCGCTCGGCGAAACTACAATGCGCCCGAATATTTTTTAGACCCGCGAAGCAGTGAACCCGCGAAAGGTGAACCGCGAAGTAGCGAGGGTTCACTGTATGTATAAGACCAAGACCTACAAAAAAGTCTCTTGGAGCAATGAGCTAGGTTTTACAGGAAGTCGGCCATTTTGAATTTACTTAAAAGGGGGCGGGTCACCACAATGGACTTTGTGTAGAAATTATTATTGGGGCCCGAGCAGCGACCGCGGCGAGGTCCCTATTGTTTTTGTAGAAAATATTATTACTTTTATTATTATTATTATTATTATTATTAGGGCCTGAGCAGCGACCGCTGCGAAGTCCCTATTGTTTTTGTTGAAATTATTATTATTATTATTTTTCCGATTGTTCGATCGCATTTTTGACCCCTGAAACATGCACAAAAACTCACCAAACTTGGCAGTCTCATCGGGCATGGCGAAAAATTTGATATTTTAACGTCTAATATGAACAGGAAGTGAGTTATGAATTTTTGAAAGTCCGACTTTTGCCCTTTTTTGCATGTTTACAGGGGTCATTCTTTTGCACCCTGATCCTAAAGGCTTCATCTGATTGCCTTAAAATTCTGTCTGTAGCATCTGAAGACCTGGCACAAACACTGGGGCTAAAATTTTTTGTTTCCGAAATACTATATGACGGGGGCGGGGCATCAAAGTTTTCACTTAAGATTTCCTTCGCCGCAATGGACAAAATGCTTAATAACTCTCCTGCACATGCTGCTAAAAATCCAAAACTTCACATGTACATAAAGAGTCTGTACCTGAAGACATCTATATGTTTATATTCAGTTATACACCTTGCGCCAATCAATATCATTTTTTACATTTTGACGTACTGCACGGTGCCCTTTTAACGAATCTGATTGAAAATTGGCTAGAAAAGACTCAAGACATTGATCTTACTCTATCCCTATTTTTGTGACTTTCCTTCGAAGGGCGTGGCTATTACGGTGCCGCAGAGTCTGATTATTCTCCGTGGCAACAAAAGTTCCTGCAAAATGATTCAGATGATCCATCTTCTCGAAATTTTTCACATTTGAGGATATTCAGGCCCTGAAGACGGCTGCCAACTTATTTTTGATCGCAGTGGTAGCGCCACCAACTGGTTAAAACAAATACAAATCATTTTCGTTGATTTTTTTCTCCGGGCAGGTTAACAAAATCTACCTTACATTTGCTCGGATGAGTGTTTAGGCCTTGAGGATGTCACAATACGAAAGTCTTTCGCCTTCTTCAGAGTGTCACATGATGGTGTCTTGTGGCCCGTCTTTATCAGCTGATGTTCCATGAGGGCGTGACTTACCTGTCACAAGAATGAAGGCAAGTCACGCCCCCCGCTGTCCGTTCACTCCGCCAAAATGCTGCTCCAGGTGGTAGAGAGGATGAAGGCTCCCTTGTCTCTGTTCATGGTTTTTATGCCTCGCTTGCAGATCTCAATGGCCTCTCTGATCCAGCGCTGTTGTTTGTTCTCTTCGGTGCGGATGACCCTGCCCTTCTCCCGGTCCATGATGTGGTTTTCCCTTTTGCAGTGGTCAGTGATTGCTGATTTGTAATGTTCATGTTGTGCTTGTTCTTTTACTGCTCTGATTTTTCATTTTTTTGACAGGTAAGTCACACCCTCATGGAACATCAGCTGATAAAGACGGGTCTCAAGACACCATCATGCGACACTCTGAAGAAGGCGAAAGACTCGCCGAAACATGTCAGGTAAAAAATTAACCTAAAACATAATTGTCTGCTTTTAATGAATCAGTCAAATATCAATAATAAGAAGACAAAATGAACCTAATACAAATAAATGAATGCTTAATAACTCCCCTGCACATGCTCCTAAAAATCCAAACCTTCACCTGTAAATAAAACGTCCCGACCTGAAGACATCTTAATGTTATTATTTTGTTATACACACAGTGCCGCCAAGTGGAATCAAAAATTTGTTTTTATTTAAATTTTCACGTACTGCACGGTGCCCTTTTGACGAATCCGACTGAAAATTAGTCAGAAAAGACTCAAGACAATGATCTTACTCTCTGCCGAATTTTGTGACGTTTTGGCAAAAGGCGTGGCTATTAAGGTGCTGAAAAGTCCGATTGTACTCTGTGGCAACAAAAGCTCCGGCAACATGACTCAGATCATCCTATCTTCTCGAAGTTGTACACATTTGAGGATACTTCAGCCCTGAAGACATCTACCAACTTATTTTATATCGTAGTAGTAGCGCCACCAACTGGTAAAAGCTAATACAAGTTATTTTCTTGGATGTTTTTCTCCGTGCAACTCAACAAGGTCGCCCTCATATATGCTCGGATGACTGTTTCGGCCATGAGGATGTCACAATACGAAATTCGTGATTTTTCGTGAAAAGTTGTGGGAGTGGCATTGCACTGTTCGGCAATAAAACAAAGCTGATTATGAGGTTCTAAATATGAACGACAACTCGTAAAACTTTACACACACATCAGGCCGAGCAAATTTATCAATATTTTATACGTTAGTTGTGCAGCTTTTTTGAAATGGCTCGCCATGGCCCTCGAGAAATGTTAAAAAAAAGCAGCTCTGGTTGAGTGTTTCACCTCGCTTTTTGTAAATTTTATGGAGTACAGTGAACCCTCGGTTATCGCGGTTAATGGGGACCGAGACCACCCGCGAAAACTGAAAATCCGCGAAGTAGCGGCGCACCTTCAAAAATGCTTAAAAAAAATATACAATATATATAATAAATATATATATATATATATATATATATATATATGTATATATATATATATATATATATATATACGGGGAGAGAGAGAGTGAAATTCATGTTATAACAAAAAAACCAAATTATTATTAAAACGTATTATTTTTTTATTCCCCAGCCATTCTTTTTGTATTTATTTAATTACTCCGACTTTTACCTGCTGGTACGCCGTCCGGTGTGCCCTGTGAAATGAAAGGTGGCATTCTTTATTTATTTATTCATTTATTCATTCATAACTGACAGCCTCGCGCTCAGCTCGTGCCCGGGCAGAAGAGGTGCTCCAATTTGGCTTAACTGTGACACACGCCCGTCCTCCTCCCCCGGAGCTTCCATTCGGTTAAACTTAGGGGCCGCTTGGCACCGCCCGTGCCCGGGGAAGGTGCTCCTCTTCGGCTTACTGTGACGCGAGCATGCCCTCCTCCTCCGGAGCTTCCATTCGGTTAAACTTAGGGGCCGCTTGGAACCGCCCGTGCCCGGGGAAGGTGCTCCTCTTCGGCTTACTGTGACGCGAGCATGCCCTCCTCCTCCGGAGCTTCCATTCGGTTAAACTTAGGGGCCGCTTGGCACCGCCCGTGCCCGGGGAAGGTGCTCCTCTACGGCTTAACTGCCACGCACGCTGGCCGGAGCTCTGGTACGGTCCGAACCGCGCGAAACGTCGCCACCGATCGTGTCCGGGGGAACGTGCTCTTCTTCGTCCACTCTCCTCTTCGCCCACGCTCTTCTTCGGCGCACGCCGGCCGTCTAACCGCTCCAGCGCCCCGTCGTGCCGCTCGGCGAAACTACAATGCCCCCGAATATTTTTTAGACCCGCGAAGCACTGAACCTGCGAAAGGTGAACCGCGAAGTAGCGAGGGTTCACTGTATGTATAAGACCAAGACCTACAAAAAAGTCTCTTGGAGCAATGAGCTAGGTTTTACAGGAAGTCGGCCATTTTGAATTTACTTAAAAGGGGGCGGGTCACCACAATGGACTTTGTGTAGAAATTATTATTGGGGCCCGAGCAGCGACCGCGGCGAGGTCCCTATTGTTTTTGTAGAAAATATTATTACTTTTATTATTATTATTATTATTATTATTAGGGCCTGAGCAGCGACCGCTGCGAAGTCCCTATTGTTTTTGTAGAAATTATTATTATTATTTTTCCGATTGTTCGATCGCATTTTTGACCCCCGAAACATGCACAAAAACTCACCAAACCTGGCAGTCTCATCGGGCATGGCGAAAAATTTGATATTTTAACGTCTAATATGAACAGGAAGTGAGTTATGAATTTTTGAAAGTCCGACTTTTGCCCTTTTTTGCATGTTTACAGGGGTCATTCTTTTGCACCCTGATCCTAAAGGCTTCATCTGATTGCCTTAAAATTCTGTCTGTAGCATCTGAAGACCTGGGACAAACACTGGGGCTAAAATTTTTTGTTTCCGAAATACTATATGACGGGGGCGGGGCATCAAAGTTTTCACTTAAGATTTCCTTCGCCGCAATGGACAAAATGCTTAATAACTCTCCTGCACATGCTGCTAAAAATCCAAAACTTCACATGTACATAAAGAGTCTGTACCTGAAGACATCTATATGTTTATATTCAGTTATACACCTTGCGCCAATCAATATCATTTTTTACATTTTGACGTACTGCACGGTGCCCTTTTAACGAATCTGATTGAAAATTGGCTAGAAAAGACTCAAGACATTGATCTTACTCTATCCCTATTTTTGTGACTTTCCTTCGAAGGGCGTGGCTATTACGGTGCCGCAGAGTCTGATTATTCTCCGTGGCAACAAAAGTTCCTGCAAAATGATTCAGATGATCCATCTTCTCGAAATTTTTCACATTTGAGGATATTCAGGCCCTGAAGACGGCTGCCAACTTATTTTTGATCGCAGTGGTAGCGCCACCAACTGGTTAAAACAAATATAAATTATTTTCGTTGATGTTTTTCTCCGGGCATGTTAACAAAATCTACCTTATATTTGCTCGGATGAGTGTTTAGGCCTTGAGCATGTCACAATACGAAAGTCTTTCGCCTTCTTCAGAGTGTCACATGATGGTGTCTTGTGACCCGCCTTTATCAGCTGATGTTCCATGAGGGCGTGACTTACCTGTCACAAGAATGAAGGCAAGTCACGCCCCCGCTGTCCGTTCACTCCGCCAAGATGCTGGTCCAGGTGGTAGAGAGGATGAAGGCTCCCTTGTCTCTGTTCATGGTTTTTATGCCTCGCTTGCAGATCTCAATGGCCTCTCTGATCCAGCGCTGTTGTTTGTTCTCTTCTGTGCGGATGACCCTGCCCTTCTCCCGGTCCATGATGTGGTTTTCCCTTTTGCAGTGGTCAGTGATTGCTGATTTGTAATGTTCATGTTGTGCTTGTTCTTTTACTGCTCTGATTTTTTTCATTTTTTTGACAGGTAAGTCACACCCTCATGGAACATCAGCTCAAGACACCATCATGCGACACTCTGAAGTAGGCGAAAGACTCGCCGAAACATGTCAGGTAAAAAATTAACCTAAAACATAATTGTCTGCTTTTAATGAATCAGTCAAATATCAATAATAAGAAGACAAAATGAACCTAATACAAATAAATGAATGCTTAATAACTCCCCTGCACATGCTCCTAAAAATCCAAACCTTCACCTGTAAATAAAACGTCCCGACCTGAAGACATCTTAATGTTATTATTTTGTTATACACACAGTGCCGCCAAGTGGAATAAAAAATTTGTTTTTATTTTAATTGTCACGTACTGCACGGTGCCCTTTCGACGAATCCGACTGAAAATTAGTCAGAAAAGACTCAAGACAATGATCTTACTCTCTGCCGAATTTTGTGACGTTTTGGCAAAAGGCGTGGCTATTACGGTGCTGAAAAGTCCGATTGTACTCTGTGGCAACAAAAGCTCCAGCAACATGACTCAGATGATCCTATCTTCTCGAAGTTGCACACATTTGAGGATACTTCAGCCCTGAAGACATCTACCAACTTATTTTTCATCGTAGTAGTAGCGCCCCCAACTGGTAAAAGCTAATACAAGTTATTTTCTTGGATGTTTTTCTCCGTGCAACTCAACAAGGTCGCCCTCATATATGCTCGGATGACTGTTTCGGCCATGAGGATGTCACAATACGAAATTCGTCCTTTTTCATGAAAAGTTGTGGGAGTGGCATTGCACTGTTCGGCAATAAAACAAAGCTGATTATGAGGTTCTAAATATGAACGACAACTCGTGAAACTTTACACACACATCAGGCCGAGCAAATTTATCAATATTTTATACGTTAGTTGTGCAGCTTTTTTGAAATGGCTCGCCATGGCCCTCGAGAAATGTTAAAAAAAAGCAGCTCTGGTTGAGTGTTTCACCTCGCTTTTTGTAAATTTTATGGAGTACAGTGAACCCTCGGTTATCGCGGTTAATGGGGACCGAGACCACCCGCGAAAACTGAAAATCCGCGAAGTAGCGGCGCACCTTCAAAAATGCTTAAAAAAAATATACAATATATATAATAAATATATATATATATATATATATATATATATATGTATATATATATATATATATATATATATACGGGGAGAGAGAGAGTGAAATTCATGTTATAACAAAAAAACCAAATTATTATTAAAACGTATTATTTTTTTATTCCCCAGCCATTCTTTTTGTATTTATTTAATTACTCCGACTTTTACCTGCTGGTACGCCGTCCGGTGTGCCCTGTGAAATGAAAGGTGGCATTCTTTATTTATTTATTCATTTATTCATTCATAACTGACAGCCTCGCGCTCAGCTCGTGCCCGGGCAGAAGAGGTGCTCCAATTTGGCTTAACTGTGACACACGCCCGTCCTCCTCCCCCGGAGCTTCCATTCGGTTAAACTTAGGGGCCGCTTGGCACCGCCCGTGCCCGGGGAAGGTGCTCCTCTTCGGCTTACTGTGACGCGAGCATGCCCTCCTCCTCCGGAGCTTCCATTCGGTTAAACTTAGGGGCCGCTTGGAACCGCCCGTGCCCGGGGAAGGTGCTCCTCTTCGGCTTACTGTGACGCGAGCATGCCCTCCTCCTCCGGAGCTTCCATTCGGTTAAACTTAGGGGCCGCTTGGCACCGCCCGTGCCCGGGGAAGGTGCTCCTCTACGGCTTAACTGCCACGCACGCTGGCCGGAGCTCTGGTACGGTCCGAACCGCGCGAAACGTCGCCACCGATCGTGTCCGGGGGAACGTGCTCTTCTTCGTCCACTCTCCTCTTCGCCCACGCTCTTCTTCGGCGCACGCCGGCCGTCTAACCGCTCCAGCGCCCCGTCGTGCCGCTCGGCGAAACTACAATGCCCCCGAATATTTTTTAGACCCGCGAAGCACTGAACCTGCGAAAGGTGAACCGCGAAGTAGCGAGGGTTCACTGTATGTATAAGACCAAGACCTACAAAAAAGTCTCTTGGAGCAATGAGCTAGGTTTTACAGGAAGTCGGCCATTTTGAATTTACTTAAAAGTGGGCGGGTCACCACAATGGACTTTGTGTAGAAATTATTATTGGGGCCCGAGCAGCGACCGCGGCGAGGTCCCTATTGTTTTTGTAGAAAATATTATTACTTTTATTATTATTATTATTATTATTATTAGGGCCTGAGCAGCGACCGCTGCGAAGTCCCTATTGTTTTTGTAGAAATTATTATTATTATTTTTCCGATTGTTCGATCGCATTTTTGACCCCCGAAACATGCACAAAAACTCACCAAACCTGGCAGTCTCATCGGGCATGGCGAAAAATTTGATATTTTAACGTCTAATATGAACAGGAAGTGAGTTATGAATTTTTGAAAGTCCGACTTTTGCCCTTTTTTGCATGTTTACAGGGGTCATTCTTTTGCACCCTGATCCTAAAGGCTTCATCTGATTGCCTTAAAATTCTGTCTGTAGCATCTGAAGACCTGGGACAAACACTGGGGCTAAAATTTTTTGTTTCCGAAATACTATATGACGGGGGCGGGGCATCAAAGTTTTCACTTAAGATTTCCTTCGCCGCAATGGACAAAATGCTTAATAACTCTCCTGCACATGCTGCTAAAAATCCAAAACTTCACATGTACATAAAGAGTCTGTACCTGAAGACATCTATATGTTTATATTCAGTTATACACCTTGCGCCAATCAATATCATTTTTTACATTTTGACGTACTGCACGGTGCCCTTTTAACGAATCTGATTGAAAATTGGCTAGAAAAGACTCAAGACATTGATCTTACTCTATCCCTATTTTTGTGACTTTCCTTCGAAGGGCGTGGCTATTACGGTGCCGCAGAGTCTGATTATTCTCCGTGGCAACAAAAGTTCCTGCAAAATGATTCAGATGATCCATCTTCTCGAAATTTTTCACATTTGAGGATATTCAGGCCCTGAAGACGGCTGCCAACTTATTTTTGATCGCAGTGGTAGCGCCACCAACTGGTTAAAACAAATACAAATCATTTTCGTTGATTTTTTTCTCCGGGCAGGTTAACAAAATCTACCTTACATTTGCTCGGATGAGTGTTTAGGCCTTGAGGATGTCACAATACGAAAGTCTTTCGCCTTCTTCAGAGTGTCACATGATGGTGTCTTGTGGCCCGTCTTTATCAGCTGATGTTCCATGAGGGCGTGACTTACCTGTCACAAGAATGAAGGCAAGTCACGCCCCCCGCTGTCCGTTCACTCCGCCAAAATGCTGCTCCAGGTGGTAGAGAGGATGAAGGCTCCCTTGTCTCTGTTCATGGTTTTTATGCCTCGCTTGCAGATCTCAATGGCCTCTCTGATCCAGCGCTGTTGTTTGTTCTCTTCGGTGCGGATGACCCTGCCCTTCTCCCGGTCCATGATGTGGTTTTCCCTTTTGCAGTGGTCAGTGATTGCTGATTTGTAATGTTCATGTTGTGCTTGTTCTTTTACTGCTCTGATTTTTCATTTTTTTGACAGGTAAGTCACACCCTCATGGAACATCAGCTGATAAAGACGGGTCTCAAGACACCATCATGCGACACTCTGAAGAAGGCGAAAGACTCGCCGAAACATGTCAGGTAAAAAATTAACCTAAAACATAATTGTCTGCTTTTAATGAATCAGTCAAATATCAATAATAAGAAGACAAAATGAACCTAATACAAATAAATGAATGCTTAATAACTCCCCTGCACATGCTCCTAAAAATCCAAACCTTCACCTGTAAATAAAACGTCCCGACCTGAAGACATCTTAATGTTATTATTTTGTTATACACACAGTGCCGCCAAGTGGAATCAAAAATTTGTTTTTATTTTAATTTTCACGTACTGCACGGTGCCCTTTTGACGAATCCGACTGAAAATTAGTCAGAAAAGACTCAAGACAATGATCTTACTCTCTGCCGAATTTTGTGACGTTTTGGCAAAAGGCGTGGCTATTAAGGTGCTGAAAAGTCCGATTGTACTCTGTGGCAACAAAAGCTCCGGCAACATGACTCAGATCATCCTATCTTCTCGAAGTTGTACACATTTGAGGATACTTCAGCCCTGAAGACATCTACCAACTTATTTTATATCGTAGTAGTAGCGCCACCAACTGGTAAAAGCTAATACAAGTTATTTTCTTGGATGTTTTTCTCCGTGCAACTCAACAAGGTCGCCCTCATATATGCTCGGATGACTGTTTCGGCCATGAGGATGTCACAATACGAAATTCGTGATTTTTCGTGAAAAGTTGTGGGAGTGGCATTGCACTGTTCGGCAATAAAACAAAGCTGATTATGAGGTTCTAAATATGAACGACAACTCGTAAAACTTTACACACACATCAGGCCGAGCAAATTTATCAATATTTTATACGTTAGTTGTGCAGCTTTTTTGAAATGGCTCGCCATGGCCCTCGAGAAATGTTAAAAAAAAGCAGCTCTGGTTGAGTGTTTCACCTCGCTTTTTGTAAATTTTATGGAGTACAGTGAACCCTCGGTTATCGCGGTTAATGGGGACCGAGACCACCCGCGAAAACTGAAAATCCGCGAAGTAGCGGCGCACCTTCAAAAATGCTTAAAAAAAATATACAATATATATAATAAATATATATATATATATATATATATATATATATATATATATATATATATATATATACGGGGAGAGAGAGAGTGAAATTCATGTTATAACAAAAAAACCAAATTATTATTAAAACGTATTATTTTTTTATTCCCCAGCCATTCTTTTTGTATTTATTTAATTACTCCGACTTTTACCTGCTGGTACGCCGTCCGGTGTGCCCTGTGAAATGAAAGGTGGCATTCTTTATTTATTTATTCATTTATTCATTCATAACTGACAGCCTCGCGCTCAGCTCGTGCCCGGGCAGAAGAGGTGCTCCAATTTGGCTTAACTGTGACACACGCCCGTCCTCCTCCCCCGGAGCTTCCATTCGGTTAAACTTAGGGGCCGCTTGGCACCGCCCGTGCCCGGGGAAGGTGCTCCTCTTCGGCTTACTGTGACGCGAGCATGCCCTCCTCCTCCGGAGCTTCCATTCGGTTAAACTTAGGGGCCGCTTGGAACCGCCCGTGCCCGGGGAAGGTGCTCCTCTTCGGCTTACTGTGACGCGAGCATGCCCTCCTCCTCCGGAGCTTCCATTCGGTTAAACTTAGGGGCCGCTTGGCACCGCCCGTGCCCGGGGAAGGTGCTCCTCTACGGCTTAACTGCCACGCACGCTGGCCGGAGCTCTGGTACGGTCCGAACCGCGCGAAACGTCGCCACCGATCGTGTCCGGGGGAACGTGCTCTTCTTCGTCCACTCTCCTCTTCGCCCACGCTCTTCTTCGGCGCACGCCGGCCGTCTAACCGCTCCAGCGCCCCGTCGTGCCGCTCGGCGAAACTACAATGCCCCCGAATATTTTTTAGACCCGCGAAGCACTGAACCTGCGAAAGGTGAACCGCGAAGTAGCGAGGGTTCACTGTATGTATAAGACCAAGACCTACAAAAAAGTCTCTTGGAGCAATGAGCTAGGTTTTACAGGAAGTCGGCCATTTTGAATTTACTTAAAAGGGGGCGGGTCACCACAATGGACTTTGTGTAGAAATTATTATTGGGGCCCGAGCAGCGACCGCGGCGAGGTCCCTATTGTTTTTGTAGAAAATATTATTACTTTTATTATTATTATTATTATTATTATTAGGGCCTGAGCAGCGACCGCTGTTTTTGTAGAAATTATTATTATTATTTTTCCGATTGTTCGATCGCATTTTTGACCCCCGAAACATGCACAAAAACTCACCAAACCTGGCAGTCTCATCGGGCATGGCGAAAAATTTGATATTTTAACGTCTAATATGAACAGGAAGTGAGTTATGAATTTTTGAAAGTCCGACTTTTGCCCTTTTTTGCATGTTTACAGGGGTCATTCTTTTGCACCCTGATCCTAAAGGCTTCATCTGATTGCCTTAAAATTCTGTCTGTAGCATCTGAAGACCTGGGACAAACACTGGGGCTAAAATTTTTTGTTTCCGAAATACTATATGACGGTGGCGGGGCATCAAAGTTTTCACTTAAGATTTCCTTCGCCGCAATGGACAAAATGCTTAATAACTCTCCTGCACATGCTGCTAAAAATCCAAAACTTCACATGTACATAAAGAGTCTGTACCTGAAGACATCTATATGTTTATATTCAGTTATACACCTTGCGCCAATCAATATCATTTTTTACATTTTGACGTACTGCACGGTGCCCTTTTAACGAATCTGATTGAAAATTGGCTAGAAAAGACTCAAGACATTGATCTTACTCTATCCCTATTTTTGTGACTTTCCTTCGAAGGGCGTGGCTATTACGGTGCCGCAGAGTCTGATTATTCTCCGTGGCAACAAAAGTTCCTGCAAAATGATTCAGATGATCCATCTTCTCGAAATTTTTCACATTTGAGGATATTCAGGCCCTGAAGACGGCTGCCAACTTATTTTTGATCGCAGTGGTAGCGCCACCAACTGGTTAAAACAAATACAAATCATTTTCGTTGATTTTTTTCTCCGGGCAGGTTAACAAAATCTACCTTACATTTGCTCGGATGAGTGTTTAGGCCTTGAGGATGTCACAATACGAAAGTCTTTCGCCTTCTTCAGAGTGTCACATGATGGTGTCTTGTGGCCCGTCTTTATCAGCTGATGTTCCATGAGGGCGTGACTTACCTGTCACAAGAATGAAGGCAAGTCACGCCCCCCGCTGTCCGTTCACTCCGCCAAAATGCTGCTCCAGGTGGTAGAGAGGATGAAGGCTCCCTTGTCTCTGTTCATGGTTTTTATGCCTCGCTTGCAGATCTCAATGGCCTCTCTGATCCAGCGCTGTTGTTTGTTCTCTTCGGTGCGGATGACCCTGCCCTTCTCCCGGTCCATGATGTGGTTTTCCCTTTTGCAGTGGTCAGTGATTGCTGATTTGTAATGTTCATGTTGTGCTTGTTCTTTTACTGCTCTGATTTTTCATTTTTTTGACAGGTAAGTCACACCCTCATGGAACATCAGCTGATAAAGACGGGTCTCAAGACACCATCATGCGACACTCTGAAGAAGGCGAAAGACTCGCCGAAACATGTCAGGTAAAAAATTAACCTAAAACATAATTGTCTGCTTTTAATGAATCAGTCAAATATCAATAATAAGAAGACAAAATGAACCTAATACAAATAAATGAATGCTTAATAACTCCCCTGCACATGCTCCTAAAAATCCAAACCTTCACCTGTAAATAAAACGTCCCGACCTGAAGACATCTTAATGTTATTATTTTGTTATACACACAGTGCCGCCAAGTGGAATCAAAAATTTGTTTTTATTTAAATTTTCACGTACTGCACGGTGCCCTTTTGACGAATCCGACTGAAAATTAGTCAGAAAAGACTCAAGACAATGATCTTACTCTCTGCCGAATTTTGTGACGTTTTGGCAAAAGGCGTGGCTATTAAGGTGCTGAAAAGTCCGATTGTACTCTGTGGCAACAAAAGCTCCGGCAACATGACTCAGATCATCCTATCTTCTCGAAGTTGTACACATTTGAGGATACTTCAGCCCTGAAGACATCTACCAACTTATTTTATATCGTAGTAGTAGCGCCACCAACTGGTAAAAGCTAATACAAGTTATTTTCTTGGATGTTTTTCTCCGTGCAACTCAACAAGGTCGCCCTCATATATGCTCGGATGACTGTTTCGGCCATGAGGATGTCACAATACGAAATTCGTGATTTTTCGTGAAAAGTTGTGGGAGTGGCATTGCACTGTTCGGCAATAAAACAAAGCTGATTATGAGGTTCTAAATATGAACGACAACTCGTAAAACTTTACACACACATCAGGCCGAGCAAATTTATCAATATTTTATACGTTAGTTGTGCAGCTTTTTTGAAATGGCTCGCCATGGCCCTCGAGAAATGTTAAAAAAAAGCAGCTCTGGTTGAGTGTTTCACCTCGCTTTTTGTAAATTTTATGGAGTACAGTGAACCCTCGCTTATCGCGGTTAATGGGGACCGAGACCACCCGCGAAAACTGAAAATCCGCGAAGTAGCGGCGCACCTTCAAAAATGCTTAAAAAAAATATACAATATATATAATAAATATATATATATATATATATATATATATATATATATATATATATATATATACGGGGAGAGAGAGAGTGAAATTCATGTTATAACAAAAAAACCAAATTATTATTAAAACGTATTATTTTTTTATTCCCCAGCCATTCTTTTTGTATTTATTTAATTACTCCGACTTTTACCTGCTGGTACGCCGTCCGGTGTGCCCTGTGAAATGAAAGGTGGCATTCTTTATTTATTTATTCATTTATTCATTCATAACTGACAGCCTCGCGCTCCGCTCGTGCCCGGGCAGAAGAGGTGCTCCAATTTGGCTTAACTGTGACACACGCCCGTCCTCCTCCGTCCGGAGCTTCCATTCGGTTAAACTTAGGGGCCGCTTGGCACCGCCCGTGCCCGGGGAAGGTGCTCCTCTTCGGCTTACTGTGACGCGAGCATGCCCTCCTCCTCCGGAGCTTCCATTCGGTTAAACTTAGGGGCCGCTTGGAACCGCCCGTGCCCGGGGAAGGTGCTCCTCTTCGGCTTACTGTGACGCGAGCATGCCCTCCTCCTCCGGAGCTTCCATTCGGTTAAACTTAGGGGCCGCTTGGCACCGCCCGTGCCCGGGGAAGGTGCTCCTCTACGGCTTAACTGCCACGCACGCTGGCCGGAGCTCTGGTACGGTCCGAACCGCGCGAAACGTCGCCACCGATCGTGTCCGGGGGAACGTGCTCTTCTTCGTCCACTCTCCTCTTCGCCCACGCTCTTCTTCGGCGCACGCCGGCCGTCTAACCGCTCCAGCGCCCCGTCGTGCCGCTCGGCGAAACTACAATGCCCCCGAATATTTTTTAGACCCGCGAAGCACTGAACCTGCGAAAGGTGAACCGCGAAGTAGCGAGGGTTCACTGTATGTATAAGACCAAGACCTACAAAAAAGTCTCTTGGAGCAATGAGCTAGGTTTTACAGGAAGTCGGCCATTTTGAATTTACTTAAAAGGGGGCGGGTCACCACAATGGACTTTGTGTAGAAATTATTATTGGGGCCCGAGCAGCGACCGCGGCGAGGTCCCTATTGTTTTTGTAGAAAATATTATTACTTTTATTATTATTATTATTATTATTATTAGGGCCTGAGCAGCGACCGCTGCGAAGTCCCTATTGTTTTTGTAGAAATTATTATTATTATTTTTCCGATTGTTCGATCGCATTTTTGACCCCCGAAACATGCACAAAAACTCACCAAACCTGGCAGTCTCATCGGGCATGGCGAAAAATTTGATATTTTAACGTCTAATATGAACAGGAAGTGAGTTATGAATTTTTGAAAGTCCGACTTTTGCCCTTTTTTGCATGTTTACAGGGGTCATTCTTTTGCACCCTGATCCTAAAGGCTTCATCTGATTGCCTTAAAATTCTGTCTGTAGCATCTGAAGACCTGGGACAAACACTGGGGCTAAAATTTTTTGTTTCCGAAATACTATATGACGGGGGCGGGGCATCAAAGTTTTCACTTAAGATTTCCTTCGCCGCAATGGACAAAATGCTTAATAACTCTCCTGCACATGCTGCTAAAAATCCAAAACTTCACATGTACATAAAGAGTCTGTACCTGAAGACATCTATATGTTTATATTCAGTTATACACCTTGCGCCAATCAATATCATTTTTTACATTTTGACGTACTGCACGGTGCCCTTGTAACGAATCTGATTGAAAATTGGCTAGAAAAGACTCAAGACATTGATCTTACTCTGTCCCTATTTTTGTGACTTTCCTTCGAAGGGCGTGGCTATTACGGTGCCGCAGAGTCTGATTATTCTCCGTGGCAACAAAAGTTCCTGCAAAATGATTCAGATGATCCATCTTCTCGAAATTTTTCACATTTGAGGATATTCAGGCCCTGAAGACGGCTGCCAACTTATTTTTGATCGCAGTGGTAGCGCCACCAACTGGTTAAAACAAATATAAATTATTTTCGTTGATGTTTTTCTCCGGGCATGTTAACAAAATCTACCTTATATTTGCTCGGATGAGTGTTTAGGCCTTGAGCATGTCACAATACGAAAGTCTTTCGCCTTCTTCAGAGTGTCACATGATGGTGTCTTGTGACCCGCCTTTATCAGCTGATGTTCCATGAGGGCGTGACTTACCTGTCACAAGAATGAAGGCAAGTCACGCCCCCCGCTGTCCGTTCACTCCGCCAAGATGCTGGTCCAGGTGGTAGAGAGGATGAAGGCTCCCTTGTCTCTGTTCATGGTTTTTATGCCTCGCTTGCAGATCTCAATGGCCTCTCTGATCCAGCGCTGTTGTTTGTTCTCTTCTGTGCGGATGACCCTGCCCTTCTCCCGGTCCATGATGTGGTTTTCCCTTTTGCAGTGGTCAGTGATTGCTGATTTGTAATGTTCATGTTGTGCTTGTTCTTTTACTGCTCTGATTTTTTTCATTTTTTTGACAGGTAAGTCACACCCTCATGGAACATCAGCTCAAGACACCATCATGCGACACTCTGAAGTAGGCGAAAGACTCGCCGAAACATGTCATGTAAAAAATTAACCTAAAACATAATTGTCTGCTTTTAATGAATCAGTCAAATATCAATAATAAGAAGACAAAATGAACCTAATACAAATAAATGAATGCTTAATAACTCCCCTGCACATGCTCCTAAAAATCCAAACCTTCACCTGTAAATAAAACGTCCCGACCTGAAGACATCTTAATGTTATTATTTTGTTATACACACAGTGCCGCCAAGTGGAATCAAAAATTTGTTTTTATTTTAATTGTCACGTACTGCACGGTGCCCTTTCGACGAATCCGACTGAAAATTAGTCAGAAAAGACTCAAGACAATGATCTTACTCTCTGCCGAATTTTGTGACGTTTTGGCAAAAGGCGTGGCTATTACGGTGCTGAAAAGTCCGATTGTACTCTGTGGCAACAAAAGCTCCAGCAACATGACTCAGATGATCCTATCTTCTCGAAGTTGCACACATTTGAGGATACTTCAGCCCTGAAGACATCTACCAACTTATTTTTCATCGTAGTAGTAGCGCCCCCAACTGGTAAAAGCTAATACAAGTTATTTTCTTGGATGTTTTTCTCCGTGCAACTCAACAAGGTCGCCCTCATATATGCTCGGATGACTGTTTCGGCCATGAGGATGTCACAATACGAAATTCGTCCTTTTTCATGAAAAGTTGTGGGAGTGGCATTGCACTGTTCGGCAATAAAACAAAGCTGATTATGAGGTTCTAAATATGAACGACAACTCGTGAAACTTTACACACACATCAGGCCGAGCAAATTTATCAATATTTTATACGTTAGTTGTGCAGCTTTTTTGAAATGGCTCGCCATGGCCCTCGAGAAATGTTCAAAAAAGCAGCCCTGGTTGAGTGTTTCACCTCGCTTTTTGTAAATTTTATGGAGTACAGTGAACCCTCGGTTATCGCGGTTAATGGGGACCGAGACCACCCGCGAAAACTGAAAATCCGCGAAGTAGCGGCGCACCTTCAAAAATGCTTAAAAAAAATATATAATAAATATATAAATATATATATATATATATATATATATATATATATATATATATATATATATATATATATATATATATATATATATATATATATATATATACGGGGGGAGAGAGAGAGTGAAATTCATGTTATAACAAAAAAAACAAATTATTATTAAAACTTATTATTTTTTTATTCCCCAACCATTCTTTTTGTATTTATTTAATTACTCCGACTTTTACCTGCTGGTACGCCGTCCGGTGTGCCCTGTGAAATGAAAGGTGGCATTCTTTATTTATTTATTCATTTATTCATTCATAACTGACAGCCTCGCGCTCCGCTTGTGCCCGGCAGAAGAGGTGCTCCAATTCGGCTTAACTGTGACACACGCCCGCCCTCCTCCCCCGGAGCTTCCATTCGGTTAAACTTAGGGGCCGCTTGGCACCGCCCGTGCCCGGGGAAGGTGCTCCTCTTCGGCTTACTGTGACGCGAGCATGCCCTCCTCCTCCGGAGCTTCCATTCGGTTAAACTTAGGGGCCGCTTGGAACCGCCCGTGCCCGGGGAAGGTGCTCCTCTTCGGCTTACTGTGACGCGAGCATGCCCTCCTCCTCCGGAGCTTCCATTCGGTTAAACTCAGGGGCCGCTTGGAACCGCCCGTGCCCGGGGAAGGTGCTCCTCTACGGCTTAACTGCCACGCACGCCGGCCGGAGCTCTGGTACGGTCCGAACCGCGCGAAACGTCGCCACCGATCGTGTCCGGGGGAACGTGCTCTTCTTCGTCCACTCTCCTCTTCGCCCACGCTCTTCTTCGGCGCACGCCGGCCGTCTAACCGCTCCAGCGCCCCGTCGTGCCGCTCGGCGAAACTACAATGCCCCCGAATATTTTTTAGACCCGCGAAGCACTGAACCCGCGAAAGGTGAACCTCGAAGTAGCGAGGGTTCACTGTATGTATAAGACCAAGACCTACAAAAAAGTCTCTTGGAGCAATGAGCTAGGTTTTACAGGAAGTCGGCCATTTTGAATTTACTTAAAAGGGGGCGGGTCTCCACAATGGACTTTGTGTAGAAATTATTATTGGGGCCCGAGCAGCGACCGCGGCGAGGTCCCTATTGTTTTTGTAGAAAATATTATTACTTTTATTATTATTATTATTATTATTATTATTATTATTAGGGCCTGAGCAGCGACCGCTGCGAAGTCCCTATTGTTTTTGTAGAAATTATTATTATTATTATTTTTCCGATTGTTCGATCGCATTTTTGACCCCCGAAACATGCACAAAAACTCACCAAACTTGGCAGTCTCATCGGGCATGGCGAAAAATTTGATATTTTTTAACGTCTAATATGAACAGGAAGTGAGTTATGAATTTTTGAAAGTCCGACTTTTGCCCTTTTTTGCATGTTTACAGGGGTCATTCTTTTGCACCCTGATCCTAAAGGCTTCATCTGATTGCCTTAAAGTTCTGTCTGGAGCATCTTAAGACCTGGGACAAACACTGGGGCTAAAATTTTTTGTTTCCGAAATACTATATGACGGGGGCGGGGCTTCAAAGTTTTCACTTAAGATTTCCTTCGCCGCAATGGACAAAATGCTTAATAACTCTCCTGCCCGTGCTGCTAAAAATCCAAAACTTCACATGTACATAAAGAGTCGGTACCTGAAGACATCTATATGTTTATATTCAGTTATACACCTTGCGCCAATCAATATAAATGTTTACATTTTGACGTACTGCACGGTGCCCTTTTAACGAATCCGACTGAAAATTGGCTAGAAAAGACTCAAGACATTGATCTTACTCTATCCCTATTTTTATGACTTTCCTTCAAAGGGCGTGGCTATTACGGTGCCGCAGAGTCTGATTATTCTCCGTGGCAACAAAAGTTCCTGCAAAATGATTCAGATGATCCATCTTCTGGAAATCTTTCACATTTGAGGATATTCAGGCCCTGAAGACGGCTGCCAACTTATTTTTGATCGCAGTGGTAGCGCCACCAACTGGTTAAAACAAATACAAATTATTTTCGTTGATGTTTTTCTCCGGGCAGGTTAACAAAATCTACCTTATATTTGCTCGGATGAGTGTTTAGGCCTTGAGCATGTCACAATACGAAAGTCTTTCGCCTTCTTCAGAGTGTCACATGATGGTGTCTTGTGACCCGTCTTTATCAGCTGATGTTCCATGAGGGCGTGACTTACCTGTCACAAGAATGAAGGCAAGTCACGCCCCCCGGTGTCCGTTCACTCCGCCAAGATGCTGGTCCAGGTGGTAGAGAGGATGAAGGCTCCCTTGTCTCTGTTCATGGTTTTTATGCCTCGCTTGCAGATCTCAATGGCCTCTCTGATCCAGCGCTGTTGTTTGTTCTCTTCTGTGCGGATGACCCTGCCCTTCTCCCGGTCCATGATGTGGTTTTCCCTTTTGCAGTGGTCAGTGATTGCTGATTTGTAATGTTCATGTTGTGCTTGTTCTTTTACTGCTCTGATTTTTTCATTTTTTTGACAGGTAAGTCACACCCTCATGGAACATCAGCTCAAGACACCATCATGCGACACTCTGAAGAAGGCGAAAGACTCGCCGAAACATGTCAGGTAAAAAATTAACCTAAAACATAATTGTCTGCTTTTAATGAATCAGTCAAATATCAATAATAAGAAGACAAAATGAACCTAATACAAATAAATGAATGCTTAATAACTCCCCTGCACATGCTCCTAAAAATCCAAACCTTCACCTGTAAATAAAACGTCCCGACCTGAAGACATCTTAATGTTATTATTTTGTTATACACACAGTGCCGCCAAGTGGAATCAAAAATTTGTTTTTATTTTAATTTTCACGTACTGCATGGTGCCCTTTTGACGAATCCGACTGAAAATTAGTCAGAAAAGACTTAAGACAATGATCTTACTCTCTGCCGAATTTTGTGACGTTTTGGCAAAAGGCGTGGCTATTAAGGTGCTGAAAAGTCCGATTGTACTCTGTGGCAACAAAAGCTCCGGCAACATGACTCAGATGATCCTATCTTCTCGAAGTTGTACACATTTGAGGATACTTCAGCCCTGAAGACATCTACCAACTTATTTTACATCGTAGTAGTAGCGCCACCAACTGGTAAAAGCTAATACAAGTTATTTTCTTGGATGTTTTTCTCCGTGCAACTCAACAAGGTCGCCCTCATATATGCTCGGATGACTGTTTCGGCCATGAGGATGTCACAATACGAAATTCGTGATTTTTCGTGAAAAGTTGTGGGAGTGGCATTGCACTGTTCAGCAATAAAACAAAGCTGATTATGAGGTTCTAAATATGAACGACAACTCGTAAAACTTTACACACACATCAGGCCGAGCAAATTTATCAATATTTTATACGTTAGTTGTGCAGCTTTTTTGAAATGGCTCGCCATGGCCCTCGAGAAATGTTAAAAAAAAGCAGCTCTGGTTGAGTGTTTCACCTCGCTTTTTGTAAATTTTATGGAGTACAGTGAACCCTCGGTTATCGCGGTTAATGGGGACCGAGACCACCCGCGAAAACTGAAAATCCGCGAAGTAGCGGCGCACCTTCAAAAATGCTTAAAAAAAATATACAATATATATAATAAATATATAAATATATATATATATATATATATATATATATATATATATATATATACGGGGAGAGAGAGAGTGAAATTCATGTTATAACAAAAAAAACAAATTATTATTAAAACGTATTATTTTTTTATTCCCCAGCCATTCTTTTTGTATTTATTTAATTACTCCGACTTTTACCTGCTGGTACGCCGTCCGGTGTGCCCTGTGAAATGAAAGGTGGCATTCTTTATTTATTTATTCATTCATAACTGACAGCCTCGCGCTCCGCTCGTGCCCGGGCAGAAGAGGTGCTCCAATTTGGCTTAACTGTGACACACGCCCGTCCTCCTCCCCCGGAGCTTCCATTCGGTTAAACTTAGGGGCCGCTTGGCACCGCCCGTGCCCGGGGAAGGTGCTCCTCTTCGGCTTACTGTGACGCGAGCATGCCCTCCTCCTCCGGAGCTTCCATTCGGTTAAACTTAGGGGCCGCTTGGAACCGCCCGTGCCCGGGGAAGGTGCTCCTCTTCGGCTTACTGTGACGCGAGCATGCCCTCCTCCTCCGGAGCTTCCATTCGGTTAAACTTAGGGGCCGCTTGGCACTGCCCGTGCCCGGGGAAGGTGCTCCTCTACGGCTTAACTGCCACGCACGCTGGCCGGAGCTCTGGTACGGTCCGAACCGCGCGAAACGTCGCCACCGATCGTGTCCGGGGGAACGTGCTCTTCTTCGTCCACTCTCCTCTTCGCCCACGCTCTTCTTCGGCGCACGCCGGCCGTCTAACCGCTCCAGCGCCCCGTCGTGCCGCTCGGCGAAACTACAATGCCCCCGAATATTTTTTAGACCCGCGAAGCACTGAACCCGCGAAAGGTGAACCGCGAAGTAGCGAGGGTTCACTGTATGTATAAGACCAAGACCTACAAAAAAGTCTCTTGGAGCAATGAGCTAGGTTTTACAGGAAGTCGGCCATTTTGAATTTACTGAAAAGGGGGCGGGTCACCACAATGGACTTTGTGTAGAAATTATTATTGGGGCCCGAGCAGCGACCGCGGCGAGGTCCCTATTGTTTTTGTAGAAGATATTATTACTTTTATTATTATTATTATTATTATTATTATTATTAGGGTCTGAGCAGCGACCGCTGCGAAGTCCCTATTGTTTTTGTAGAAATTATTATTATTATTATTTTTCCGATTGTTCGATCGCATTTTTGACCCCCGAAACATGCACAAAAACTCACCAAACTTGGCAGTCTCATCGGGCATGGCGAAAAATTTGATATTTTAACGTCTAATATGAACAGGAAGTGAGTTATGAATTTTTGAAAGTCCGACTTTTGCCCTTTTTTGCATGTTTACAGTGGTCATTCTTTTGCACCCTGATCCTAAAGGCTTCATCTGATTGCCTTAAAATTCTGTCTGTAGCATCTGAAGACCTGGCACAAACACTGGGGCTAAAATTTTTTGTTTCCGAAATACTATATGACGGGGGCGGGGCATCAAAGTTTTCACTTAAGATTTCCTTCGCCGCAATGGACAAAATGCTTAATAACTCTCCTGCACATGCTGCTAAAAATCCAAAACTTCACATGTACATAAAGAGTCTGTACCTGAAGACATCTATATGTTTATATTCAGTTATACACCTTGCGCCAATCAATATCATTTTTTACATTTTGACGTACTGCACGGTGCCCTTTTAACGAATCTGATTGAAAATTGGCTAGAAAAGACTCAAGACATTGATCTTACTCTATCCCTATTTTTGTGACTTTCCTTCGAAGGGCGTGGCTATTACGGTGCCGCAGAGTCTGATTATTCTCCGTGGCAACAAAAGTTCCTGCAAAATGATTCAGATGATCCATCTTCTCGAAATTTTTCACATTTGAGGATATTCAGGCCCTGAAGACGGCTGCCAACTTATTTTTGATCGCAGTGGTAGCGCCACCAACTGGTTAAAACAAATACAAATCATTTTCGTTGATTTTTTTCTCCGGGCAGGTTAACAAAATCTACCTTACATTTGCTCGGATGAGTGTTTAGGCCTTGAGGATGTCACAATACGAAAGTCTTTCGCCTTCTTCAGAGTGTCACATGATGGTGTCTTGTGGCCCGTCTTTATCAGCTGATGTTCCATGAGGGCGTGACTTACCTGTCACAAGAATGAAGGCAAGTCACGCCCCCCGCTGTCCGTTCACTCCGCCAAAATGCTGCTCCAGGTGGTAGAGAGGATGAAGGCTCCCTTGTCTCTGTTCATGGTTTTTATGCCTCGCTTGCAGATCTCAATGGCCTCTCTGATCCAGCGCTGTTGTTTGTTCTCTTCGGTGCGGATGACCCTGCCCTTCTCCCGGTCCATGATGTGGTTTTCCCTTTTGCAGTGGTCAGTGATTGCTGATTTGTAATGTTCATGTTGTGCTTGTTCTTTTACTGCTCTGATTTTTCATTTTTTTGACAGGTAAGTCACACCCTCATGGAACATCAGCTGATAAAGACGGGTCTCAAGACACCATCATGCGACACTCTGAAGAAGGCGAAAGACTCGCCGAAACATGTCAGGTAAAAAATTAACCTAAAACATAATTGTCTGCTTTTAATGAATCAGTCAAATATCAATAATAAGAAGACAAAATGAACCTAATACAAATAAATGAATGCTTAATAACTCCCCTGCACATGCTCCTAAAAATCCAAACCTTCACCTGTAAATAAAACGTCCCGACCTGAAGACATCTTAATGTTATTATTTTGTTATACACACAGTGCCGCCAAGTGGAATCAAAAATTTGTTTTTATTTTAATTTTCACGTACTGCACGGTGCCCTTTTGACGAATCCGACTGAAAATTAGTCAGAAAAGACTCAAGACAATGATCTTACTCTCTGCCGAATTTTGTGACGTTTTGGCAAAAGGCGTGGCTATTAAGGTGCTGAAAAGTCCGATTGTACTCTGTGGCAACAAAAGCTCCGGCAACATGACTCAGATCATCCTATCTTCTCGAAGTTGTACACATTTGAGGATACTTCAGCCCTGAAGACATCTACCAACTTATTTTATATCGTAGTAGTAGCGCCACCAACTGGTAAAAGCTAATACAAGTTATTTTCTTGGATGTTTTTCTCTGTGCAACTCAACAAGGTCGCCCTCATATATGCTCGGATGACTGTTTCGGCCATGAGGATGTCACAATACGAAATTCGTGATTTTTCGTGAAAAGTTGTGGGAGTGGCATTGCACTGTTCGGCAATAAAACAAAGCTGATTATGAGGTTCTAAATATGAACGACAACTCGTAAAACTTTACACACACATCAGGCCGAGCAAATTTATCAATATTTTATACGTTAGTTGTGCAGCTTTTTTGAAATGGCTCGCCATGGCCCTCGAGAAATGTTAAAAAAAAGCAGCTCTGGTTGAGTGTTTCACCTCGCTTTTTGTAAATTTTATGGAGTACAGTGAACCCTCGGTTATCGCGGTTAATGGGGACCGAGACCACCCGCGAAAACTGAAAATCCGCGAAGTAGCGGCGCACCTTCAAAAATGCTTAAAAAAAATATACAATATATATAATAAATATATATATATATATATATATATATATATATATATACGGGGAGAGAGAGAGTGAAATTCATGTTATAACAAAAAAACCAAATTATTATTAAAACGTATTATTTTTTTATTCCCCAGCCATTCTTTTTGTATTTATTTAATTACTCCGACTTTTACCTGCTGGTACGCCGTCCGGTGTGCCCTGTGAAATGAAAGGTGGCATTATTTATTTATTTATTCATTTATTCATTCATAACTGACAGCCTCGCGCTCCGCTCGTGCCCGGGCAGAAGAGGTGCTCCAATTTGGCTTAACTGTGACACACGCCCGTCCTCCTCCGTCCGGAGCTTCCATTCGGTTAAACTTAGGGGCCGCTTGGCACCGCCCGTGCACGGGGAAGGTGCTCCTCTTCGGCTTACTGTGACGCGAGCATGCCCTCCTCCTCCGGAGCTTCCATTCGGTTAAACTTAGGGGCCGCTTGGAACCGCCCGTGCCCGGGGAAGGTGCTCCTCTTCGGCTTACTGTGACGCGAGCATGCCCTCCTCCTCCGGAGCTTCCATTCGGTTAAACTTAGGGGCCGCTTGGCACCGCCCGTGCCCGGGAAAGGTGCTCCTCTACGGCTTAACTGCCACGCACGCTGGCCGGAGCTCTGGTACGGTCCGAACCGCGCGAAACGTCGCCACAGATCGTGTCCGGGGGAACGTGCTCTTCTTCGTCCACTCTCCTCTTCGCCCACGCTCTTCTTCGGCGCACGCCGGCCGTCTAACCGCTCCAGCGCCCCGTCGTGCCGCTCGGCGAAACTACAATGCCCCCGAATATTTTTTAGACCCGCGAAGCACTGAACCTGCGAAAGGTGAACCGCGAAGTAGCGAGGGTTCACTGTATGTATAAGACCAAGACCTACAAAAAAGTCTCTTGGAGCAATGAGCTAGGTTTTACAGGAAGTCGGCCATTTTGAATTTACTTAAAAGGGGGCGGGTCACCACAATGGACTTTGTGTAGAAATTATTATTGGGGCCCGAGCAGCGACCGCGGCGAGGTCCCTATTGTTTTTGTAGAAAATATTATTACTTTTATTATTATTATTATTATTATTATTAGGGCCTGAGCAGCGACCGCTGCGAAGTCCCTATTGTTTTTGTAGAAATTATTATTATTATTTTTCCGATTGTTCGATCGCATTTTTGACCCCCGAAACATGCACAAAAACTCACCAAACTTGGCAGTCTCATCGGGCATGGCGAAAAATTTGATATTTTAACGTCTAATATGAACAGGAAGTGAGTTATGAATTTTTGAAAGTCCGACTTTTGCCCTTTTTTGCATGTTTACAGGGGTCATTCTTTTGCACCCTGATCCTAAAGGCTTCATCTGATTGCCTTAAAATTCTGTCTGTAGCATCTGAAGACCTGGGACAAACACTGGGGCTAAAATTTTTTGTTTCCGAAATACTATATGACGGGGGCGGGGCTTCAAAGTTTTCACTTAAGATTTCCTTCGCCGCAATGGACAAAATGCTTAGTAACATTCCTGCACATGCTGCTAAAAATCCAAAACTTCACATGTACATAAAGAGTCTGTACCTGAAGACATCTATATGTTTATATTCAGTTATACACCTTGCGCCAATCAATATCAATTTTTACATTTTGACGTACTGCACGGTGCCCTTTTAATGAATCTGATTGAAAATTGGCTAGAAAAGACTCAAGACATTGATCTTACTCTATCCCTATTTTTGTGACTTTCCTTCGAAGGGCGTGGCTATTACGGTGCCGCAGAGTCTGATTATTCTCCGTGGCAACAAAAGTTCCTGCAAAATGATTCAGATGATCCATCTTCTCGAAATTTTTCACATTTGAGGATATTCAGGCCCTGAAGACGGCTGCCAACTTATTTTTGATCGCAGTGGTAGCGCCACCAACTGGTTAAAACAAATATAAATTATTTTCGTTGATGTTTTTCTCCGGGCATGTTAACAAAATCTACCTTACATTTGCTCGGATGAGTGTTTAGGCCTTGAGCATGTCACAATACGAAAGTCTTTCGCCTTCTTCAGAGTGTCACATGATGGTGTCTTGTGACCCGCCTTTATCAGCTGATGTTCCATGAGGGCGTGACTTACCTGTCACAAGAATGAAGGCAAGTCACGCCCCCCGCTGTCCGTTCACTCCGCCAAGATGCTGGTCCAGGTGGTAGAGAGGATGAAGGCTCCCTTGTCTCTGTTCATGGTTTTTATGCCTCGCTTGCAGATCTCAATGGCCTCTCTGATCCAGCGCTGTTGTTTGTTCTCTTCTGTGCGGATGACCCTGCCCTTCTCCCGGTCCATGATGTGGTTTTCCCTTTTGCAGTGGTCAGTGATTGCTGATTTGTAATGTTCATGTTGTGCTTGTTCTTTTACTGCTCTGATTTTTCATTTTTTTGACAGGTAAGTCACACCCTCATGGAACATCAGCTGATAAAGACGGGTCTCAAGACACCATCATGCGACACTCTGAAGAAGGCGAAAGACTCGCCGAAACATGTCAGGTAAAAAATTAACCTAAAACATAATTGTCTGCTTTTAATGAATCAGTCAAATATCAATAATAAGAAGACAAAATGAACCTAATACAAATAAATGAATGCTTAATAACTCCCCTGCACATGCTCCTAAAAATCCAAACCTTCACCTGTAAATAAAACGTCCCGACCTGAAGACATCTTAATGTTATTATTTTGTTATACACACAGTGCCGCCAAGTGGAATCAAAAATTTGTTTTTATTTTAATTTTCACGTACTGCACGGTGCCCTTTTGACGAATCCGACTGAAAATTAGTCAGAAAAGACTCAAGACAATGATCTTACTCTCTGCCGAATTTTGTGACGTTTTGGCAAAAGGCGTGGCTATTAAGGTGCTGAAAAGTCCGATTGTACTCTGTGGCAACAAAAGCTCCGGCAACATGACTCAGATCATCCTATCTTCTCGAAGTTGTACACATTTGAGGATACTTCAGCCCTGAAGACATCTACCAACTTATTTTATATCGTAGTAGTAGCGCCACCAACTGGTAAAAGCTAATACAAGTTATTTTCTTGGATGTTTTTCTCCGTGCAACTCAACAAGGTCGCCCTCATATATGCTCGGATGACTGTTTCGGCCATGAGGATGTCACAATACGAAATTCGTGATTTTTCGTGAAAAGTTGTGGGAGTGGCATTGCACTGTTCGGCAATAAAACAAAGCTGATTATGAGGTTCTAAATATGAACGACAACTCGTAAAACTTTACACACACATCAGGCCGAGCAAATTTATCAATATTTTATACGTTAGTTGTGCAGCTTTTTTGAAATGGCTCGCCATGGCCCTCGAGAAATGTTAAAAAAAAGCAGCTCTGGTTGAGTGTTTCACCTCGCTTTTTGTAAATTTTATGGAGTACAGTGAACCCTCGGTTATCGCGGTTAATGGGGACCGAGACCACCCGCGAAAACTGAAAATCCGCGAAGTAGCGGCGCACCTTCAAAAATGCTTAAAAAAAATATACAATATATATAATAAATATATATATATATATATATATATATATATATATATACGGGGAGAGAGAGAGTGAAATTCATGTTATAACAAAAAAACCAAATTATTATTAAAACGTATTATTTTTTTATTCCCCAGCCATTCTTTTTGTATTTATTTAATTACTCCGACTTTTACCTGCTGGTACGCCGTCCGGTGTGCCCTGTGAAATGAAAGGTGGCATTCTTTATTTATTTATTCATTTATTCATTCATAACTGACAGCCTCGCGCTCCGCTCGTGCCCGGGCAGAAGAGGTGCTCCAATTTGGCTTAACTGTGACACACGCCCGTCCTCCTCCGTCCGGAGCTTCCATTCGGTTAAACTTAGGGGCCGCTTGGCACCGCCCGTGCCCGGGGAAGGTGCTCCTCTTCGGCTTACTGTGACGCGAGCATGCCCTCCTCCTCCGGAGCTTCCATTCGGTTAAACTTAGGGGCCGCTTGGAACCGCCCGTGCCCGGGGAAGGTGCTCCTCTTCGGCTTACTGTGACGCGAGCATGCCCTCCTCCTCCGGAGCTTCCATTCGGTTAAACTTAGGGGCCGCTTGGCACCGCCCGTGCCCGGGGAAGGTGCTCCTCTACGGCTTAACTGCCACGCACGCTGGCCGGAGCTCTGGTACGGTCCGAACCGCGCGAAACGTCGCCACCGATCGTGTCCGGGGGAACGTGCTCTTCTTCGTCCACTCTCCTCTTCGCCCACGCTCTTCTTCGGCGCACGCCGGCCGTCTAACCGCTCCAGCGCCCCGTCGTGCCGCTCGGCGAAACTACAATGCCCCCGAATATTTTTTAGACCCGCGAAGCACTGAACCTGCGAAAGGTGAACCGCGAAGTAGCGAGGGTTCACTGTATGTATAAGACCAAGACCTACAAAAAAGTCTCTTGGAGCAATGAGCTAGGTTTTACAGGAAGTCGGCCATTTTGAATTTACTTAAAAGGGGGCGGGTCACCACAATGGACTTTGTGTAGAAATTATTATTGGGGCCCGAGCAGCGACCGCGGCGAGGTCCCTATTGTTTTTGTAGAAAATATTATTACTTTTATTATTATTATTATTATTATTATTAGGGCCTGAGCAGCGACCGCTGCGAAGTCCCTATTGTTTTTGTAGAAATTATTATTATTATTTTTCCGATTGTTCGATCGCATTTTTGACCCCCGAAACATGCACAAAAACTCACCAAACCTGGCAGTCTCATCGGGCATGGCGAAAAATTTGATATTTTAACATCTAATATGAACAGGAAGTGAGTTCTGAATTTTTGAAAGTCCGACTTTTGCCCTTTTTTGCATGTTTACAGGGGTCATTCTTTTGCACCCTGATCCTAAAGGCTTCATCTGATTGCCTTAAAATTCTGTCTGTAGCATCTGAAGACCTGGGACAAACACTGGGGCTAAAATTTTTTGTTTCCGAAATACTATATGACGGGGGCGGGGCATCAAAGTTTTCACTTAAGATTTCCTTCGCCGCAATGGACAAAATGCTTAATAACTCTCCTGCACATGCTGCTAAAAATCCAAAACTTCACATGTACATAAAGAGTCTGTACCTGAAGACATCTATATGTTTATATTCAGTTATACACCTTGCGCCAATCAATATCATTTTTTACATTTTGACGTACTGCACGGTGCCCTTTTAACGAATCTGATTGAAAATTGGCTAGAAAAGACTCAAGACATTGATCTTACTCTATCCCTATTTTTGTGACTTTCCTTCGAAGGGCGTGGCTATTACGGTGCCGCAGAGTCTGATTATTCTCCGTGGCAACAAAAGTTCCTGCAAAATGATTCAGATGATCCATCTTCTCGAAATTTTTCACATTTGAGGATATTCAGGCCCTGAAGACGGCTGCCAACTTATTTTTGATCGCAGTGGTAGCGCCACCAACTGGTTAAAACAAATATAAATTATTTTCGTTGATGTTTTTCTCCGGGCATGTTAACAAAATCTACCTTATATTTGCTCGGATGAGTGTTTAGGCCTTGAGCATGTCACAATACGAAAGTCTTTCGCCTTCTTCAGAGTGTCACATGATGGTGTCTTGTGACCCGCCTTTATCAGCTGATGTTCCATGAGGGCGTGACTTACCTGTCACAAGAATGAAGGCAAGTCACGCCCCCCGCTGTCCGTTCACTCCGCCAAGATGCTGGTCCAGGTGGTAGAGAGGATGAAGGCTCCCTTGTCTCTGTTCATGGTTTTTATGCCTCGCTTGCAGATCTCAATGGCCTCTCTGATCCAGCGCTGTTGTTTGTTCTCTTCTGTGTGGATGACCCTGCCCTTCTCCCGGTCCATGATGTGGTTTTCCCTTTTGCAGTGGTCAGTGATTGCTGATTTGTAATGTTCATGTTGTGCTTGTTCTTTTACTGCTCTGATTTTTTTCATTTTTTTGACAGGTAAGTCACACCCTCATGGAACATCAGCTCAAGACACCATCATGCGACACTCTGAAGTAGGCGAAAGACTCGCCGAAACATGTCAGGTAAAAAATTAACCTAAAACATAATTGTCTGCTTTTAATGAATCAGTCAAATATCAATAATAAGAAGACAAAATGAACCTAATACAAATAAATGAATGCTTAATAACTCCCCTGCACATGCTCCTAAAAATCCAAACCTTCACCTGTAAATAAAACGTCCCGACCTGAAGACATCTTAATGTTATTATTTTGTTATACACACAGTGCCGCCAAGTGGAATCAAAAATTTGTTTTTATTTTAATTGTCACGTACTGCACGGTGCCCTTTCGACGAATCCGACTGAAAATTAGTCAGAAAAGACTCAAGACAATGATCTTACTCTCTGCCGAATTTTGTGACGTTTTGGCAAAAGGCGTGGCTATTACGGTGCTGAAAAGTCCGATTGTACTCTGTGGCAACAAAAGCTCCAGCAACATGACTCAGATGATCCTATCTTCTCGAAGTTGCACACATTTGAGGATACTTCAGCCCTGAAGACATCTACCAACTTATTTTTCATCGTAGTAGTAGCGCCCCCAACTGGTAAAAGCTAATACAAGTTATTTTCTTGGATGTTTTTCTCCGTGCAACTCAACAAGGTCGCCCTCATATATGCTCGGATGACTGTTTCGGCCATGAGGATGTCACAATACGAAATTCGTCCTTTTTCATGAAAAGTTGTGGGAGTGGCATTGCACTGTTCGGCAATAAAACAAAGCTGATTATGAGGTTCTAAATATGAACGACAACTCGTGAAACTTTACACACACATCAGGCCGAGCAAATTTATCAATATTTTATACGTTAGTTGTGCAGCTTTTTTGAAATGGCTCGCCATGGCCCTCGAGAAATGTTCAAAAAAGCAGCCCTGGTTGAGTGTTTCACCTCGCTTTTTGTAAATTTTATGGAGTACAGTGAACCCTCGGTTATCGCGGTTAATGGGGACCGAGACCACCCGCGAAAACTGAAAATCCGCGAAGTAGCGGCGCACCTTCAAAAATGCTTAAAAAAAATATATAATAAATATATAAATATATATATATATATATATATATATATATATATATATATATATATATATATATACGGGGGGAGAGAGAGAGAGAGAGAGTGAAATTCATGTTATAACAAAAAAAACAAATTATTATTAAAACTTATTATTTTTTTATTCCCCAACCATTCTTTTTGTATTTATTTAATTACTCCGACTTTTACCTGCTGGTACGCCGTCCGGTGTGCCCTGTGAAATGAAAGGTGGCATTCTTTATTTATTTATTCATTTATTCATTCATAACTGACAGCCTCGCGCTCCGCTTGTGCCCGGCAGAAGAGGTGCTCCAATTCGGCTTAACTGTGACACACGCCCGCCCTCCTCCCCCGGAGCTTCCATTCGGTTAAACTTAGGGGCCGCTTGGCACCGCCCGTGCCCGGGGAAGGTGCTCCTCTTCGGCTTACTGTGACGCGAGCATGCCCTCCTCCTCCGGAGCTTCCATTCGGTTAAACTTAGGGGCCGCTTGGAACCGCCCGTGCCCGGGGAAGGTGCTCCTCTTCGGCTTACTGTGACGCGAGCATGCCCTCCTCCTCCGGAGCTTCCATTCGGTTAAACTCAGGGGCCGCTTGGAACCGCCCGTGCCCGGGGAAGGTGCTCCTCTACGGCTTAACTGCCACGCACGCCGGCCGGAGCTCTGGTACGGTCCGAACCGCGCGAAACGTCGCCACCGATCGTGTCCGGGGGAACGTGCTCTTCTTCGTCCACTCTCCTCTTCGCCCACGCTCTTCTTCGGCGCACGCCGGCCGTCTAACCGCTCCAGCGCCCCGTCGTGCCGCTCGGCGAAACTACAATGCCCCCGAATATTTTTTAGACCCGCGAAGCACTGAACCCGCGAAAGGTGAACCTCGAAGTAGCGAGGGTTCACTGTATGTATAAGACCAAGACCTACAAAAAAGTCTCTTGGAGCAATGAGCTAGGTTTTACAGGAAGTCGGCCATTTTGAATTTACTTAAAAGGGGGCGGGTCTCCACAATGGACTTTGTGTAGAAAATATTATTGGGGCCCGAGCAGCGACCGCGGCGAGGTCCCTATTGTTTTTGTAGAAAATATTATTACTTTTATTATTATTATTATTATTATTATTATTATTATTAGGGCCTGAGCAGCGACCGCTGCGAAGTCCCTATTGTTTTTGTAGAAATTATTATTATTATTATTTTTCCGATTGTTCGATCGCATTTTTGACCCCCGAAACATGCACAAAAACTCACCAAACTTGGCAGTCTCATCGGGCATGGCGAAAAATTTGATATTTTTTAACGTCTAATATGAACAGGAAGTGAGTTATGAATTTTTGAAAGTCCGAATTTTTGCCCTTTTTTGCATGTTTACAGGGGTCATTCTTTTGCACCCTGATCCTAAAGGCTTCATCTGATTGCCTTAAAGTTCTGTCTGGAGCATCTTAAGACCTGGGACAAACACTGGGGCTAAAATTTTTTGTTTCCGAAATACTATATGACGGGGGCGGGGCTTCAAAGTTTTCACTTAAGATTTCCTTCGCCGCAATGGACAAAATGCTTAATAACTCTCCTGCCCGTGCTGCTAAAAATCCAAAACTTCACATGTACATAAAGAGTCGGTACCTGAAGACATCTATATGTTTATATTCAGTTATACACCTTGCGCCAATCAATATAAATGTTTACATTTTGACGTACTGCACGGTGCCCTTTTAACGAATCCGACTGAAAATTGGCTAGAAAAGACTCAAGACATTGATCTTACTCTATCCCTATTTTTATGACTTTCCTTCAAAGGGCGTGGCTATTACGGTGCCGCAGAGTCTGATTATTCTCCGTGGCAACAAAAGTTCCTGCAAAATGATTCAGATGATCCATCTTCTGGAAATCTTTCACATTTGAGGATATTCAGGCCCTGAAGACGGCTGCCAACTTATTTTTGATCGCAGTGGTAGCGCCACCAACTGGTTAAAACAAATACAAATTATTTTCGTTGATGTTTTTCTCCGGGCAGGTTAACAAAATCTACCTTATATTTGCTCGGATGAGTGTTTAGGCCTTGAGCATGTCACAATACGAAAGTCTTTCGCCTTCTTCAGAGTGTCACATGATGCTGTCTTGTGACCCGTCTTTATCAGCTGATGTTCCATGAGGGCGTGACTTACCTGTCACAAGAATGAAGGCAAGTCACGCCCCCCGCTGTCCGTTCACTCCGCCAAAATGCTGCTCCAGGTGGTAGAGAGGATGAAGGCTCCCTTGTCTCTGTTCATGGTTTTTATGCCTCGCTTGCAGATCTCAATGGCCTCTCTGATCCAGCGCTGTTGTTTGTTCTCTTCGGTGCGGATGACCCTGCCCTTCTCCCGGTCCATGATGTGGTTTTCCCTTTTGCAGTGGTCAGTGATTGCTGATTTGTAATGTTCATGTTGTGCTTGTTCTTTGACTGCTCTGATTTTTCATTTTTTTGACAGGTAAGTCACACCCTCATGGAACATCAGCTGATAAAGACGGGTCTCAAGACACCATCATGCGACACTCTGAAGAAGGCGAAAGACTCGCCGAAACATGTCAGGTAAAAAATTAACCTAAAACATAATTGTCTGCTTTTAATGAATCAGTCAAATATCAATAATAAGAAGACAAAATGAACCTAATACAAATAAATGAATGCTTAATAACTCCCCTGCACATGCTCCTAAAAATCCAAACCTTCACCTGTAAATAAAACGTCCCGACCTGAAGACATCTTAATGTTATTATTTTGTTATACACACAGTGCCGCCAAGTGGAATCAAAAATTTGTTTTTATTTTAATTTTCACGTACTGCACGGTGCCCTTTTGACGAATCCGACTGAAAATTAGTCAGAAAAGACTCAAGACAATGATCTTACTCTCTGCCGAATTTTGTGACGTTTTGGCAAAAGGCGTGGCTATTAAGGTGCTGAAAAGTCCGATTGTACTCTGTGGCAACAAAAGCTCCGGCAACATGACTCAGATGATCCTATCTTCTCGAAGTTGTACACATTTGAGGATACTTCAGCCCTGAAGACATCTACCAACTTATTTTACATCGTAGTAGTAGCGCCACCAACTGGTAAAAGCTAATACAAGTTATTTTCTTGGATGTTTTTCTCCGTGCAACTCAACAAGGTCGCCCTCATATATGCTCGGATGACTGTTTCGGCCATGAGGATGTCACAATACGAAATTCGTGATTTTTCGTGAAAAGTTGTGGGAGTGGCATTGCACTGTTCGGCAATAAAACAAAGCTGATTATGAGGTTCTAAATATGAACGTCAACTCGTAAAACTTTACACACACATCAGGCCGAGCAAATTTATCAATATTTTATACGTTAGTTGTGCAGCTTTTTTGAAATGGCTCGCCATGGCCCTCGAGAAATGTTAAAAAAAAGCAGCTCTGGTTGAGTGTTTCACCTCGCTTTTTGTAAATTTTATGGAGTACAGTGAACCCTCGGTTATCGCCGTTAATGGGGACCGAGACCATCCGCGAAAACTGAAAATCCGCGAAGTAGCGGCGCACCTTCAAAAATGCTTAAAAAAATATATATACGGGGAGAGAGAGAGTGAAATTCATGTTATAACAAAAAAACCAAATTATTATTAAAACGTATTATTTTTTTATTCCCCAGCCATTCTTTTTGTATTTATTTAATTACTCCGACTTTTACCTGCTGGTACGCCGTCCGGTGTGCCCTGTGAAATGAAAGGTGGCATTCTTTATTTATTTATTCATTTATTCATTCATAACTGACAGCCTCGCGCTCCGCTCGTGCCCGGGCAGAAGAGGTGCTCCAATTTGGCTTAACTGTGACACACGCCCGTCCTCCTCCGTCCGGAGCTTCCATTCGGTTAAACTTAGGGGCCGCTTGGCACCGCCCGTGCCCGGGGTAGGTGCTCCTCTTCGGCTTACTGTGACGCGAGCATGCCCTCCTCCTCCGGAGCTTCCATTCGGTTAAACTTAGGGGCCGCTTGGAACCGCCCGTGCCCGGGGAAGGTGCTCCTCTTCGGCTTACTGTGACGCGAGCATGCCCTCCTCCTCCGGAGCTTCCATTCGGTTAAACTTAGGGGCCGCTTGGCACCGCCCGTGCCCGGGGAAGGTGCTCCTCTACGGCTTAACTGCCACGCACGCTGGCCGGAGCTCTGGTACGGTCCGAACCGCGCGAAACGTCGCCACCGATCGTGTCCGGGGGAACGTGCTCTTCTTCGTCCACTCTCCTCTTCGCCCACGCTCTTCTTCGGCGCACGCCGGCCGTCTAACCGCTCCAGCGCCCCGTCGTGCCGCTCGGCGAAACTACAATGCCCCCGAATATTTTTTAGACCCGCGAAGCACTGAACCTGCGAAAGGTGAACCGCGAAGTAGCGAGGGTTCACTGTATGTATAAGACCAAGACCTACAAAAAAGTCTCTTGGAGCAATGAGCTAGGTTTTACAGGAAGTCGGCCATTTTGAATTTACTTAAAAGGGGGCGGGTCACCACAATGGACTTTGTGTAGAAATTATTATTGGGGCCCGAGCAGCGACCGCGGCGAGGTCCCTATTGTTTTTGTAGAAAATATTATTACTTTTATTATTATTATTATTATTATTATTAGGGCCTGAGCAGCGACCGCTGCGAAGTCCCTATTGTTTTTGTAGAAATTATTATTATTATTTTTCCGATTGTTCGATCGCATTTTTGACCCCCGAAACATGCACAAAAACTCACCAAACCTGGCAGTCTCATCGGGCATGGCGAAAAATTTGATATTTTAACGTCTAATATGAACAGGAAGTGAGTTATGAATTTTTGAAAGTCCGACTTTTGCCCTTTTTTGCATGTTTACAGGGGTCATTCTTTTGCACCCTGATCCTAAAGGCTTCATCTGATTGCCTTAAAATTCTGTCTGTAGCATCTGAAGACCTGGGACAAACACTGGGGCTAAAAATTTTTGTTTCCGAAATACTATATGACGGGGGCGGGGCATCAAAGTTTTCACTTAAGATTTCCTTCGCCGCAATGGACAAAATGCTTAATAACTCTCCTGCACATGCTGCTAAAAATCCAAAACTTCACATGTACATAAAGAGTCTGTACCTGAAGACATCTATATGTTTATATTCAGTTATACACCTTGCGCCAATCAATATCATTTTTTACATTTTGACGTACTGCACGGTGCCCTTTTAACGAATCTGATTGAAAATTGGCTAGAAAAGACTCAAGACATTGATCTTACTCTATCCCTATTTTTGTGACTTTCCTTCGAAGGGCGTGGCTATTACGGTGCCGCAGAGTCTGATTATTCTCCGTGGCAACAAAAGTTCCTGCAAAATGATTCAGATGATCCATCTTCTCGAAATTTTTCACATTTGAGGATATTCAGGCCCTGAAGACGGCTGCCAACTTATTTTTGATCGCAGTGGTAGCGCCACCAACTGGTTAAAACAAATATAAATTATTTTCGTTGATGTTTTTCTCCGGGCATGTTAACAAAATCTACCTTATATTTGCTCGGATGAGTGTTTAGGCCTTGAGCATGTCACAATACGAAAGTCTTTCGCCTTCTTCAGAGTGTCACATGATGGTGTCTTGTGACCCGCCTTTATCAGCTGATGTTCCATGAGGGCGTGACTTACCTGTCACAAGAATGAAGGCAAGTCACGCCCCCCGCTGTCCGTTCACTCCGCCAAGATGCTGGTCCAGGTGGTAGAGAGGATGAAGGCTCCCTTGTCTCTGTTCATGGTTTTTATGCCTCGCTTGCAGATCTCAATGGCCTCTCTGATCCAGCGCTGTTGTTTGTTCTCTTCTGTGCGGATGACCCTGCCCTTCTCCCGGTCCATGATGTGGTTTTCCCTTTTGCAGTGGTCAGTGATTGCTGATTTGTAATGTTCATGTTGTGCTTGTTCTTTTACTGCTCTGATTTTTTCATTTTTTTGACAGGTAAGTCACACCCTCATGGAACATCAGCTCAAGACACCATCATGCGACACTCTGAAGTAGGCGAAAGACTCGCCGAAACATGTCAGGTAAAAAATTAACCTAAAACATAATTGTCTGCTTTTAATGAATCAGTCAAATATCAATAATAAGAAGACAAAATGAACCTAATACAAATAAATGAATGCTTAATAACTCCCCTGCACATGCTCCTAAAAATCCAAACCTTCACCTGTAAATAAAACGTCCCGACCTGAAGACATCTTAATGTTATTATTTTGTTATACACACAGTGCCGCCAAGTGGAATCAAAAATTTGTTTTTATTTTAATTGTCACGTACTGCACGGTGCCCTTTCGACGAATCCGACTGAAAATTAGTCAGAAAAGACTCAAGACAATGATCTTACTCTCTGCCGAATTTTGTGACGTTTTGGCAAAAGGCGTGGCTATTACGGTGCTGAAAAGTCCGATTGTACTCTGTGGCAACAAAAGCTCCAGCAACATGACTCAGATGATCCTATCTTCTCGAAGTTGCACACATTTGAGGATACTTCAGCCCTGAAGACATCTACCAACTTATTTTTCATCGTAGTAGTAGCGCCCCCAACTGGTAAAAGCTAATACAAGTTATTTTCTTGGATGTTTTTCTCCGTGCAACTCAACAAGGTCGCCCTCATATATGCTCGGATGACTGTTTCGGCCATGAGGATGTCACAATACGAAATTCGTCCTTTTTCATGAAAAGTTGTGGGAGTGGCATTGCACTGTTCGGCAATAAAACAAAGCTGATTATGAGGTTCTAAATATGAACGACAACTCGTGAAACTTTACACACACATCAGGCCGAGCAAATTTATCAATATTTTATACGTTAGTTGTGCAGCTTTTTTGAAATGGCTCGCCATGGCCCTCGAGAAATGTTCAAAAAAGCAGCCCTGGTTGAGTGTTTCACCTCGCTTTTTGTAAATTTTATGGAGTACAGTGAACCCTCGGTTATCGCGGTTAATGGGGACCGAGACCACCCGCGAAAACTGAAAATCCGCGAAGTAGCGGCGCACCTTCAAAAATGCTTAAAAAAAATATATAATAAATATATAAATATATATATATATATATATATATATATATATATATATATATATATATATATATATATATATATATATATATATATATATATATATACGGGGGGAGAGAGAGAGTGAAATTCATGTTATAACAAAAAAAACAAATTATTATTAAAACTTATTATTTTTTTATTCCCCAACCATTCTTTTTGTATTTATTTAATTACTCCGACTTTTACCTGCTGGTACGCCGTCCGGTGTGCCCTGTGAAATGAAAGGTGGCATTCTTTATTTATTTATTCATTTATTCATTCATAACTGACAGCCTCGCGCTCCGCTTGTGCCCGGCAGAAGAGGTGCTCCAATTCGGCTTAACTGTGACACACGCCCGCCCTCCTCCCCCGGAGCTTCCATTCGGTTAAACTTAGGGGCCGCTTGGCACCGCCCGTGCCCGGGGAAGGTGCTCCTCTTCGGCTTACTGTGACGCGAGCATGCCCTCCTCCTCCGGAGCTTCCATTCGGTTAAACTTAGGGGCCGCTTGGAACCGCCCGTGCCCGGGGAAGGTGCTCCTCTTCGGCTTACTGTGACGCGAGCATGCCCTCCTCCTCCGGAGCTTCCATTCGGTTAAACTCAGGGGCCGCTTGGAACCGCCCGTGCCCGGGGAAGGTGCTCCTCTACGGCTTAACTGCCACGCACGCCGGCCGGAGCTCTGGTACGGTCCGAACCGCGCGAAACGTCGCCACCGATCGTGTCCGGGGGAACGTGCTCTTCTTCGTCCACTCTCCTCTTCGCCCACGCTCTTCTTCGGCGCACGCCGGCCGTCTAACCGCTCCAGCGCCCCGTCGTGCCGCTCGGCGAAACTACAATGCCCCCGAATATTTTTTAGACCCGCGAAGCACTGAACCCGCGAAAGGTGAACCTCGAAGTAGCGAGGGTTCACTGTATGTATAAGACCAAGACCTACAAAAAAGTCTCTTGGAGCAATGAGCTAGGTTTTACAGGAAGTCGGCCATTTTGAATTTACTTAAAAGGGGGCGGGTCTCCACAATGGACTTTGTGTAGAAATTATTATTGGGGCCCGAGCAGCGACCGCGGCGAGGTCCCTATTGTTTTTGTAGAAAATATTATTACTTTTATTATTATTATTATTATTATTATTATTATTATTAGGGCCTGAGCAGCGACCGCTGCGAAGTCCCTATTGTTTTTGTAGAAATTATTATTATTATTATTTTTCCGATTGTTCGATCGCATTTTTGACCCCCGAAACATGCACAAAAACTCACCAAACTTGGCAGTCTCATCGGGCATGGCGAAAAATTTGATATTTTTTAACGTCTAATATGAACAGGAAGTGAGTTATGAATTTTTGAAAGTCCGACTTTTGCCCTTTTTTGCATGTTTACAGGGGTCATTCTTTTGCACCCTGATCCTAAAGGCTTCATCTGATTGCCTTAAAGTTCTGTCTGGAGCATCTTAAGACCTGGGACAAACACTGGGGCTAAAATTTTTTGTTTCCGAAATACTATATGACGGGGGCGGGGCTTCAAAGTTTTCACTTAAGATTTCCTTCGCCGCAATGGACAAAATGCTTAATAACTCTCCTGCCCGTGCTGCTAAAAATCCAAAACTTCACATGTACATAAAGAGTCGGTACCTGAAGACATCTATATGTTTATATTCAGTTATACACCTTGCGCCAATCAATATAAATGTTTACATTTTGACGTACTGCACGGTGCCCTTTTAACGAATCCGACTGAAAATTGGCTAGAAAAGACTCAAGACATTGATCTTACTCTATCCCTATTTTTATGACTTTCCTTCAAAGGGCGTGGCTATTACGGTGCCGCAGAGTCTGATTATTCTCCGTGGCAACAAAAGTTCCTGCAAAATGATTCAGATGATCCATCTTCTGGAAATCTTTCACATTTGAGGATATTCAGGCCCTGAAGACGGCTGCCAACTTATTTTTGATCGCAGTGGTAGCGCCACCAACTGGTTAAAACAAATACAAATTATTTTCGTTGATGTTTTTCTCCGGGCAGGTTAACAAAATCTACCTTATATTTGCTCGGATGAGTGTTTAGGCCTTGAGCATGTCACAATACGAAAGTCTTTCGCCTTCTTCAGAGTGTCACATGATGGTGTCTTGTGACCCGTCTTTATCAGCTGATGTTCCATGAGGGCGTGACTTACCTGTCACAAGAATGAAGGCAAGTCACGCCCCCCGCTGTCCGTTCACTCCGCCAAGATGCTGGTCCAGGTGGTAGAGAGGATGAAGGCTCCCTTGTCTCTGTTCATGGTTTTTATGCCTCGCTTGCAGATCTCAATGGCCTCTCTGATCCAGCGCTGTTGTTTGTTCTCTTCTGTGCGGATGACCCTGCCCTTCTCCCGGTCCATGATGTGGTTTTCCCTTTTGCAGTGGTCAGTGATTGCTGATTTGTAATGTTCATGTTGTGCTTGTTCTTTTACTGCTCTGATTTTTTCATTTTTTTGACAGGTAAGTCACACCCTCATGGAACATCAGCTCAAGACACCATCATGCGACACTCTGAAGAAGGCGAAAGACTCGCCGAAACATGTCAGGTAAAAAATTAACCTAAAACATAATTGTCTGCTTTTAATGAATCAGTCAAATATCAATAATAAGAAGACAAAATGAACCTAATACAAATAAATGAATGCTTAATAACTCCCCTGCACATGCTCCTAAAAATCCAAACCTTCACCTGTAAATAAAACGTCCCGACCTGAAGACATCTTAATGTTATTATTTTGTTATACACACAGTGCCGCCAAGTGGAATCAAAAATTTGTTTTTATTTTAATTTTCACGTACTGCATGGTGCCCTTTTGACGAATCCGACTGAAAATTAGTCAGAAAAGACTTAAGACAATGATCTTACTCTCTGCCGAATTTTGTGACGTTTTGGCAAAAGGCGTGGCTATTAAGGTGCTGAAAAGTCCGATTGTACTCTGTGGCAACAAAAGCTCCGGCAACATGACTCAGATGATCCTATCTTCTCGAAGTTGTACACATTTGAGGATACTTCAGCCCTGAAGACATCTACCAACTTATTTTACATCGTAGTAGTAGCGCCACCAACTGGTAAAAGCTAATACAAGTTATTTTCTTGGATGTTTTTCTCCGTGCAACTCAACAAGGTCGCCCTCATATATGCTCGGATGACTGTTTCGGCCATGAGGATGTCACAATACGAAATTCGTGATTTTTCGTGAAAAGTTGTGGGAGTGGCATTGCACTGTTCAGCAATAAAACAAAGCTGATTATGAGGTTCTAAATATGAACGACAACTCGTAAAACTTTACACACACATCAGGCCGAGCAAATTTATCAATATTTTATACGTTAGTTGTGCAGCTTTTTTGAAATGGCTCGCCATGGCCCTCCAGAAATGTTAAAAAAAAGCAGCTCTGGTTGAGTGTTTCACCTCGCTTTTTGTAAATTTTATGGAGTACAGTGAACCCTCGGTTATCGCGGTTAATGGGGACCGAGACCACCCGCGAAAACTGAAAATCCGCGAAGTAGCGGCGCACCTTCAAAAATGCTTAAAAAAAAAATACAATATATATAATAAATATATAATATATATATATATATATATATATATATATATATATATATATATACGGGGAGAGAGAGAGTGAAATTCATGTTATAACAAAAAAAACAAATTATTATTAAAACGTATTATTTTTTTATTCCCCAGCCATTCTTTTTGTATTTATTTAATTACTCCGACTTTTACCTGCTGGTACGCCGTCCGGTGTGCCCTGTGAAATGAAAGGTGGCATTCTTTATTTATTTATTCATTTATTCATTCATAACTGACAGCCTCGCGCTCCGCTCGTGCCCGGGCAGAAGAGGTGCTCCAATTTGGCTTAACTGTGACACACGCCCGTCCTCCTCCCCCGGAGCTTCCATTCGGTTAAACTTAGGGGCCGCTTGGCACCGCCCGTGCCCGGGGAAGGTGCTCCTCTTCGGCTTACTGTGACGCGAGCATGCCCTCCTCCTCCGGAGCTTCCATTCGGTTAAACTTAGGGGCCGCTTGGAACCGCCCGTGCCCGGGGAAGGTGCTCCTCTTCGGCTTACTGTGACGCGAGCATGCCCTCCTCCTCCGGAGCTTCCATTCGGTTAAACTTAGGGGCCGCTTGGCACTGCCCGTGCCCGGGGAAGGTGCTCCTCTACGGCTTAACTGCCACGCACGCTGGCCGGAGCTCTGGTACGGTCCGAACCGCGCGAAACGTCGCCACCGATCGTGTCCGGGGGAACGTGCTCTTCTTCGTCCACTCTCCTCTTCGCCCACGCTCTTCTTCGGCGCACGCCGGCCGTCTAACCGCTCCAGCGCCCCGTCGTGCCGCTCGGCGAAACTACAATGCCCCCGAATATTTTTTAGACCCGCGAAGCACTGAACCCGCGAAAGGTGAACCGCGAAGTAGCGAGGGTTCACTGTATGTATAAGACCAAGACCTACAAAAAAGTCTCTTGGAGCAATGAGCTAGGTTTTACAGGAAGTCGGCCATTTTGAATTTACTTAAAAGGGGGCGGGTCACCACAATGGACTTTGTGTAGAAATTATTATTGGGGCCCGAGCAGCGACCGTGGCGAGGTCCCTATTGTTTTTGTAGAAAATATTATTACTTTTATTATTATTATTATTATTATTATTAGGGCCTGAGCAGCGACCGCTGCGAAGTCCCTATTGTTTTTGTAGAAATTATTATTATTATTTTTCCGATTGTTCGATCGCATTTTTGACCCCCGAAACATGCACAAAAACTCACCAAACTTGGCAGTCTCATCGGGCATGGCGAAAAATTTGATATTTTAACGTCTAATATGAACAGGAAGTGAGTTATGAATTTTTGAAAGTCCGACTTTTGCCCTTTTTTGCATGTTTACAGGGGTCATTCTTTTGCACCCTGATCCTAAAGGCTTCATCTGATTGCCTTAAAATTCTGTCTGTAGCATCTGAAGACCTGGCACAAACACTGGGGCTAAAATTTTTTGTTTCCGAAATACTATATGACGGGGGCGGGGCATCAAAGTTTTCACTTAAGATTTCCTTCGCCGCAATGGACAAAATGCTTAATAACTCTCCTGCACATGCTGCTAAAAATCCAAAACTTCACATGTACATAAAGAGTCTGTACCTGAAGACATCTATATGTTTATATTCAGTTATACACCTTGCGCCAATCAATATCATTTTTTACATTTTGACGTACTGCACGGTGCCCTTTTAACGAATCTGATTGAAAATTGGCTAGAAAAGACTCAAGACATTGATCTTACTCTATCCCTATTTTTGTGACTTTCCTTCGAAGGGCGTGGCTATTACGGTGCCGCAGAGTCTGATTATTCTCCGTGGCAACAAAAGTTCCTGCAAAATGATTCAGATGATCCATCTTCTCGAAATTTTTCACATTTGAGGATATTCAGGCCCTGAAGACGGCTGCCAACTTATTTTTGATCGCAGTGGTAGCGCCACCAACTGGTTAAAACAAATACAAATTATTTTCGTTGATTTTTTTCTCCGGGCAGGTTAACAAAATCTACCTTACATTTGCTCGGATGAGTGTTTAGGCCTTGAGGATGTCACAATACGAAAGTCTTTCGCCTTCTTCAGAGTGTCACATGATGGTGTCTTGTGGCCCGTCTTTATCAGCTGATGTTCCATGAGGGCGTGACTTACCTGTCACAAGAATGAAGGCAAGTCACGCCCCCCGCTGTCCGTTCACTCCGCCAAAATGCTGCTCCAGGTGGTAGAGAGGATGAAGGCTCCCTTGTCTCTGTTCATGGTTTTTATGCCTCGCTTGCAGATCTCAATGGCCTCTCTGATCCAGCGCTGTTGTTTGTTCTCTTCGGTGCGGATGACCCTGCCCTTCTCCCGGTCCATGATGTGGTTTTCCCTTTTGCAGTGGTCAGTGATTGCTGATTTGTAATGTTCATGTTGTGCTTGTTCTTTTACTGCTCTGATTTTTCATTTTTTTGACAGGTAAGTCACACCCTCATGGAACATCAGCTGATAAAGACGGGTCTCAAGACACCATCATGCGACACTCTGAAGAAGGCGAAAGACTCGCCGAAACATGTCAGGTAAAAAATTAACCTAAAACATAATTGTCTGCTTTTAATGAATCAGTCAAATATCAATAATAAGAAGACAAAATGAACCTAATACAAATAAATGAATGCTTAATAACTCCCCTGCACATGCTCCTAAAAATCCAAACCTTCACCTGTAAATAAAACGTCCCGACCTGAAGACATCTTAATGTTATTATTTTGTTATACACACAGTGCCGCCAAGTGGAATCAAAAATTTGTTTTTATTTTAATTTTCACGTACTGCACGGTGCCCTTTCGACGAATCCGACTGAAAATTAGTCAGAAAAGACTCAAGACAATGATCTTACTCTCTGCCGAATTTTGTGACGTTTTGGCAAAAGGCGTGGCTATTACGGTGCTGAAAAGTCCGATTGTACTCTGTGGCAACAAAAGCTCCAGCAACATGACTCAGGTGATCCTATCTTCTCGAAGTTGCACACATTTGAGGATACTTAAGCCCTGAAGACATCTACCAACTTATTTTTCATCGTAGTAGTAGCGCCACCAACTGGTAAAAGCTAATACAAGTTATTTTCTTGGATGTTTTTCTCCGTGCAACTCAACAAGGTCGCCCTCATATATGCTCGGATGACTGTTTCGGCCATGAGGATGTCACAATACGAAATTCGTCCTTTTTCATGAAAAGTTGTGGGAGTGGCATTGCACTGTTCGGCAATAAAACAAAGCTGATTATGAGGTTCTAAATATGAACGACAACTCGTGAAACTTTACACACACATCAGGCCGAGCAAATTTATCAATATTTTATACGTTAGTTGTGCAGCTTTTTTGAAATGGCTCGCCATGGCCCTCGAGAAATGTTCAAAAAAGCAGCCCTGGTTGAGTGTTTCACCTCGCTTTTTGTAAATTTTATGGAGTACAGTGAACCCTCGGTTATCGCGGTTAATGGGGACCGAGACCACCCGCAAAAACTGAAAATCCGCGAAGTAGCGGCGCACCTTCAAAAATGCTTAAAAAAAATATACAATATATATAATAAATATATAAATATATATATATATATATATATATATATATATATATATATATATATATATATATATATATATATATATATATATATATATATATACGGGGGGAGAGAGAGAGACAGAGAGTGAAATTCATGTTATAACAAAAAAAACAAATTATTATTAAAACTTATTATTTTTTTATTCCCCAACCATTCTTTTTGTATTTATTTAATTACTCCGACTTTTACCTGCTGGTACGCCGTCCGGTGTGCCCTGTGAAATGAAAGGTGGCATTCTTTATTTATTCATTCATTTATTCATTCATAACTGACAGCCTCGCGCTCCGCTCGTGCCCGGGCAGAAGAGGTGCTCCAATTCGGCTTCACTGTGACACACGCCCGCCCTCCTCCCCCGGAGCTTCCATTCGGTTAAACTTAGGGGCCGCTTGGCACCGCCCGTGCCCGGGGAAGGTGCTCCTCTTCGGCTTACTGTGACGCGAGCATGCCCTCCTCCTGCGGAGCTTCCATTCGGTTAAACTTAGGGGCCGCTTGGAACCGCCCGTGCCCGGGGAAGGTGCTCCTCTTCGGCTTACTGTGACGCGAGCATGCCCTCCTCCTCCGGAGCTTCCATTCGGTTAAACTTAGGGGCCGCTTGGCACCGCCCGTGCCCGGGGAAGGTGCTCCTCTACGGCTTAACTGCCACGCACGCCGGCCGGAGCTCTGGTACGGTCCGAACCGCGCGAAACGTCGCCACCGATCGTGTCCGGGGGAACGTGCTCTCTTCGTCCACTCTCCTCTTCGCCCACGCTCTTCTTAGGCGCACGCCGGCCGTCTAACTGCTCCAGCGCCCCGTCGTGCCGCTCGGCGAAACTACAATGCCCCCGAATATTTTTTAGACCCGCGAAGCACTGAACCCGCGAAAGGTGAACCGCGAAGTAGCGAAGGTTCACTGTATGTATAAGACCAAGACCTACAAAAAAGTCTCTTGGAGCAATGAGCTAGGTTTTACAGGAAGTCGGCCATTTTGAATTTACTTAAAAGGGGGCGGGTCACCACAATGGACTTTGTGTAGAAATTATTATTGGGGCCCGAGCAGCGACCGCGGTGAGGTCCCTATTGTTTTTGTAGAAATTATTATTATTATTATTTTTCCGATTGTTCGATCGCATTTTTGACCCCCGAAACATGCACAAAAACTCACCAAACTTGGCAGTCTCATCGGGCATGGCGAAAAATTTGATATTTTAACGTCTAATATGAACAGGAAGTGAGTTATGAATTTTTGAAAGTCCGATTTTTGCCCTTTTTTGCATGTTTACAGGGGTCATTCTTTTGCACCCTGATCCTAAAGGCTTCATCTGATTGCCTTAAAATTCTGTCTGGAGCATCTTAAGACCTGGGACAAACACTGGGGCTAAAAATTTTTGTTTCCGAAATACTATATGACGGGGGCGGGGCTTCAAAATTTTCACTTAAGATTTCCTTCGCCGCAATGGACAAAATGCTTAATAACTCTCCTGCACGTGCTGCTAAAAATCCAAAACTTCACATGTACATAAAGAGTCGGTACCTGAAGACATCTATATGTTTATATTCAGTTATACACCTTGCGCCAATCAATATCATTTTTTACATTTTGACGTACTGCACGGTGCCCTTTTAACGAATCTGATTGAAAATTGGCTAGAAAAGACTCAAGACATTGATCTTACTCTATCCCTATTTTTGTGACTTTCCTTCGAAGGGCGTGGCTATTACGGTGCCGCAGAGTCTGATTATTCTCCGTGGCAACAAAAGTTCCTGCAAAATGATTCAGATGATCCATCTTCTCGAAATTTTTCACATTTGAGGATATTCAGGCCCTGAAGACGGCTGCCAACTTATTTTTGATCGCAGTGGTAGCGCCACCAACTGGTTAAAACAAATACAAATTATTTTCGTTGATTTTTTTCTCCGGGCAGGTTAACAAAATCTACCTTACATTTGCTCGGATGAGTGTTTAGGCCTTGAGGATGTCACAATACGAAAGTCTTTCGCCTTCTTCAGAGTGTCACATGATGGTGTCTTGTGGCCCGTCTTTATCAGCTGATGTTCCATGAGGGCGTGACTTACCTGTCACAAGAATGAAGGCAAGTCACGCCCCCCGCTGTCCGTTCACTCCGCCAAAATGCTGCTCCAGGTGGTAGAGAGGATGAAGGCTCCCTTGTCTCTGTTCATGGTTTTTATGCCTCGCTTGCAGATCTCAATGGCCTCTCTGATCCAGCGCTGTTGTTTGTTCTCTTCGGTGCGGATGACCCTGCCCTTCTCCCGGTCCATGATGTGGTTTTCCCTTTTGCAGTGGTCAGTGATTGCTGATTTGTAATGTTCATGTTGTGCTTGTTCTTTTACTGCTCTGATTTTTCATTTTTTTGACAGGTAAGTCACACCCTCATGGAACATCAGCTGATAAAGACGGGTCTCAAGACACCATCATGCGACACTCTGAAGAAGGCGAAAGACTCGCCGAAACATGTCAGGTAAAAAATTAACCTAAAACATAATTGTCTGCTTTTAATGAATCAGTCAAATATCAATAATAAGAAGACAAAATGAACCTAATACAAATAAATGAATGCTTAATAACTCCCCTGCACATGCTCCTAAAAATCCAAACCTTCACCTGTAAATAAAACGTCCCGACCTGAATACATCTTAATGTTATTATTTTGTTATACACACAGTGCCGCCAAGTGGAATCAAAAATTTGTTTTTATTTTAATTTTCACGTACTGCACGGTGCCCTTTCGACGAATCCGACTGAAAATTAGTCAGAAAAGACTCAAGACAATGATCTTACTCTCTGCCGAATTTTGTGACGTTTTGGCAAAAGGCGTGGCTATTACGGTGCTGAAAAGTCCGATTGTACTCTGTGGCAACAAAAGCTCCAGCAACATGACTCAGGTGATCCTATCTTCTCGAAGTTGCACACATTTGAGGATACTTAAGCCCTGAAGACATCTACCAACTTATTTTTCATCGTAGTAGTAGCGCCACCAACTGGTAAAAGCTAATACAAGTTATTTTCTTGGATGTTTTTCTCCGTGCAACTCAACAAGGTCGCCCTCATATATGCTCGGATGACTGTTTCGGCCATGAGGATGTCACAATACGAAATTCGTCCTTTTTCATGAAAAGTTGTGGGAGTGGCATTGCACTGTTCGGCAATAAAACAAAGCTGATTATGAGGTTCTAAATATGAACGACAACTCGTGAAACTTTACACACACATCAGGCCGAGCAAATTTATCAATATTTTATACGTTAGTTGTGCAGCTTTTTTGAAATGGCTCGCCATGGCCCTCGAGAAATGTTCAAAAAAGCAGCCCTGGTTGAGTGTTTCACCTCGCTTTTTGTAAATTTTATGGAGTACAGTGAACCCTCGGTTATCGCGGTTAATGGGGACCGAGACCACCCGCAAAAACTGAAAATCCGCGAAGTAGCGGCGCACCTTCAAAAAAAAGCTTAAAAAAAATATACAATATATATAATAAATATATAAATATATATATATATATATATATATATATATATATATATACGGGGGGAGAGAGAGAGACAGAGAGTGAAATTCATGTTATAACAAAAAAAACAAATTATTATTAAAACTTATTATTTTTTTATTCCCCAACCATTCTTTTTGTATTTATTTAATTACTCCGACTTTTACCTGCTGGTACGCCGTCCGGTGTGCCCTGTGAAATGAAAGGTGGCATTCTTTATTTATTCATTCATTTATTCATTCATAACTGACAGCCTCGCGCTCCGCTCGTGCCCGGGCAGAAGAGGTGCTCCAATTCGGCTTCACTGTGACACACGCCCGCCCTCCTCCCCCGGAGCTTCCATTCGGTTAAACTTAGGGGCCGCTTGGCACCGCCCGTGCCCGGGGAAGGTGCTCCTCTTCGGCTTACTGTGACGCGAGCATGCCCTCCTCCTGCGGAGCTTCCATTCGGTTAAACTTAGGGGCCGCTTGGAACCGCCCGTGCCCGGGGAAGGTGCTCCTCTTCGGCTTACTGTGACGCGAGCATGCCCTCCTCCTCCGGAGCTTCCATTCGGTTAAACTTAGGGGCCGCTTGGCACCGCCCGTGCCCGGGAAAGGTGCTCCTCTACGGCTTAACTGCCACGCACGCCGGCCGGAGCTCTGGTACGGTCCGAACCGCGCGAAACGTCGCCACCGATCGTGTCCGGGGGAACGTGCTCTCTTCGTCCACTCTCCTCTTCGCCCACGCTCTTCTTCGGCGCACGCCGGCCGTCTAACTGCTCCAGCGCCCCGTCGTGCCGCTCGGCGAAACTACAATGCCCCCGAATATTTTTTAGACCCGCGAAGCACTGAACCCGCGAAAGGTGAACCGCGAAGTAGCGAGGGTTCACTGTATGTATAAGACCAAGACCTACAAAAAAGTCTCTTGGAGCAATGAGCTAGGTTTTACAGGAAGTCGGCCATTTTGAATTTACTTAAAAGGGGGCGGGTCACCACAATGGACTTTGTGTAGAAATTATTATTGGGGCCCGAGCAGCGACCGCGGCGAGGTCCCTATTGTTTTTGTAGAAATTATTATTATTATTATTTTTCCGATTGTTCGATCGCATTTTTGACCCCCGAAACATGCACAAAAACTCACCAAACTTGGCAGTCTCATCGGGCATGGCGAAAAATTTGATATTTTAACGTCTAATATGAACAGGAAGTGAGTTATGAATTTTTGAAAGTCCGATTTTTGCCCTTTTTTGCATGTTTACAGGGGTCATTCTTTTGCACCCTGATCCTAAAGGCTTCATCTGATTGCCTTAAAATTCTGTCTGGAGCATCTTAAGACCTGGGACAAACACTGGGGCTAAAAATTTTTGTTTCCGAAATACTATATGACGGGGGCGGGGCTTCAAAGTTTTCACTTAAGATTTCCTTCGCCGCAATGGACAAAATGCTTAATAACTCTCCTGCACGTGCTGCTAAAAATCCAAAACTTCACATGTACATAAAGAGTCGGTACCTGAAGACATCTATATGTTTATATTCAGTTATACACCTTGCGCCAATCAATATCATTTTTTACATTTTGACGTACTGCACGGTGCCCTTTTAACGAATCTGATTGAAAATTGGCTAGAAAAGACTCAAGACATTGATCTTACTCTATCCCTATTTTTGTGACTTTCCTTCGAAGGGCGTGGCTATTACGGTGCCGCAGAGTCTGATTATTCTCCGTGGCAACAAAAGTTCCTGCAAAATGATTCAGATGATCCATCTTCTCGAAATTTTTCACATTTGAGGATATTCAGGCCCTGAAGACGGCTGCCAACTTATTTTTGATCGCAGTGGTAGCGCCACCAACTGGTTAAAACAAATACAAATTATTTTCGTTGATGTTTTTCTCCGGGCAGGTTAACAAAATCTACCTTATATTTGCTCGGATGAGTGTTTAGGCCTTGAGGATGTCACAATACGAAAGTCTTTCGCCTTCTTCAGAGTTTCACATGATGGTGTCTTGTGACCCGTCTTTATCAGCTGATGTTCCATGAGGGCGTGACTTACCTGTCACGAGAATGAAGGCAAGTCACGCCCCCCGCTGTCCGTTCACTCCGCCAAGATGCTGGTCCAGGTGGTAGAGAGGATGAAGGCTCCCTTGTCTCTGTTCATGGTTTTTATGCCTCGCTTGCAGATCTCAATGGCCTCTCTGATCCAGCGCTGTTGTTTGTTCTCTTCTGTGCGGATGACCCTGCCCTTCTCCCGGTCCATGATGTGGTTTTCCCTTTTGCAGTGGTCAGTGATTGCTGATTTGTAATGTTCATGTTGTGCTTGTTCTTTTACTGCTCTGATTTTTTTCATTTTTTTGACAGGTAAGTCACACCCTCATGGAACATCAGCTCAAGACACCATCATGCGACACTCTGAAGAAGGCGAAAGACTCGCCGAAACATGTCAGTGAAAAAATTAACCTAAAACATAATTGTCTGCTTTTAATGAATCAGTCAAATATCAATAATAAGAAGACAAAATGAACCTAATACAAATAAATGAATGCTTAATAACTCCCCTGCACATGCTCCTAAAAATCCAAACCTTCACCTGTAAATAAAACGTCCCGACCTGAAGACATCTTAATGTTATTATTTTGTTATACACACAGTGCCGCCAAGTGGAATCAAAAATTTGTTTTTATTTTAATTTTCACGTACTGCACGGTGCCCTTTCGACGAATCCGACTGAAAATTAGTCAGAAAAGACTCAAGACAATGATCTTACTCTCTGCCGAATTTTGTGACGTTTTGGCAAAAGGCGTGGCTATTACGGTGCTGAAAAGTCCGATTGTACTCTGTGGCAACAAAAGCTCCAGCAACATGACTCAGGTGATCCTATCTTCTCGAAGTTGCACACATTTGAGGATACTTAAGCCCTGAAGACATCTACCAACTTATTTTTCATCGTAGTAGTAGCGCCACCAACTGGTAAAAGCTAATACAAGTTATTTTCTTGGATGTTTTTCTCCGTGCAACTCAACAAGGTCGCCCTCATATATGCTCGGATGACTGTTTCGGCCATGAGGATGTCCCAATACGAAATTCGTCCTTTTTCATGAAAAGTTGTGGGAGTGGCATTGCACTGTTCGGCAATAAAACAAAGCTGATTATGAGGTTCTAAATATGAACGACAACTCGTGAAACTTTACACACACATCAGGCCGAGCAAATTTATCAATATTTTATACGTTAGTTGTGCAGCTTTTTTGAAATGGCTCGCCATGGCCCTCGAGAAATGTTCAAAAAAGCAGCCCTGGTTGAGTGTTTCACCTCGCTTTTTGTAAATTTTATGGAGTACAGTGAACCCTCGGTTATCGCGGTTAATGGGGACCGAGACCACCCGCAAAAACTGAAAATCCGCGAAGTAGCGGCGCACCTTCAAAAATGCTTAAAAAAAATATACAATATATATAATAAATATATAAATATATATATATATATATATATATATATATATATATATATATATATATATATATATATATACGGGGGGAGAGAGAGAGACAGAGAGTGAAATTCATGTTATAACAAAAAAAACAAATTATTATTAAAACTTATTATTTTTTTATTCCCCAACCATTCTTTTTGTATTTATTTAATTACTCCGACTTTTACCTGCTGGTACGCCGTCCGGTGTGCCCTGTGAAATGAAAGGTGGCATTCTTTATTTATTCATTCATTTATTCATTCATAACTGACAGCCTCGCGCTCCGCTCGTGCCCGGGCAGAAGAGGTGCTCCAATTCGGCTTCACTGTGACACACGCCCGCCCTCCTCCCCCGGAGCTTCCATTCGGTTAAACTTAGGGGCCGCTTGGCACCGCCCGTGCCCGGGGAAGGTGCTCCTCTTCGGCTTACTGTGACGCGAGCATGCCCTCCTCCTGCGGAGCTTCCATTCGGTTAAACTTAGGGGCCGCTTGGAACCGCCCGTGCCCGGGGAAGGTGCTCCTCTTCGGCTTACTGTGACGCGAGCATGCCCTCCTCCTCCGGAGCTTCCATTCGGTTAAACTTAGGGGCCGCTTGGCACCGCCCGTGCCCGGGAAAGGTGCTCCTCTACGGCTTAACTGCCACGCACGCTGGCCGGAGCTCTGGTACGGTCCGAACCGCGCGAAACGTCGCCACCGATCGTGTCCGGGGGAACGTGCTCTTCTTCGTCCACTCTCCTCTTCGCCCACGCTCTTCTTCGGCGCACGCCGGCCGTCTAACCGCTCCAGCGCCCCGTCGTGCCGCTCGGCGAAACTACAATGCCCCCGAATATTTTTTAGACCCGCGAAGCACTGAACCCGCGAAAGGTGAACCGCGAAGTAGCGAGGGTTCACTGTATGTATAAGACCAAGACCTACAAAAAAGTCTCTTGGAGCAATGAGCTAGGTTTTACAGGAAGTCGGCCATTTTTAATTTACTTAAAAGGGGGCGGGTCACCACAATGGACTTTGTGTAGAAATTATTATTGGGGCCCGAGCAGCGACGGCGGCGAGGTCCCTATTGTTTTTGTAGAAATTATTATTAGGGCCTGAGCAGCGACCGCTACGAGGTCCCCATTGTTTTTGTGGAAATTATTATTATTTTTATTATTATTATTATTAGGGCCCGAGCAGTGACCGCTGCGAGGTCCCTATTGTTTTTCTAGAAATTGTTATTAGGGCCCGAGCTGCGACGGCTGCGAGGTCCCTATTGTTTTTGTAGAAAATATTATTACTTTTATTATTATTAATATTATTATTATTATTATTAGGGCCTGAGCAGCGACCGCTGCGAAGTCCCTATTGTTTTTGTAGAAATTATTATTATTATTATTTTTCCGATTGTTCGATCGCATTTTTGACCCCCGAAACATGCACAAAAACTCACCAAACTTGGCAGTCTCATCGGGCATGGCGAAAAATTTGATATTTTAACGTCTAAATATGAACAGGAAGTGAGTTATGAATTTTTGAAAGTCCGACTTTTGCCCTTTTTTGCATGTTTACAGGGGTCATTCTTTTGCACCCTGATCCTAAAGGCTTCATCTGATTGCCTTAAAATTCTGTCTGTAGCATCTGAAGACCTGGGACAAACACTGGGGCTAAAATTTTTTGTTTCCGAAATACTATATGACGGGGGCGGGGCTTCAAAGTTTTCACTTAAGATTTCCTTCGCCGCATTGGACAAAATGCTTAATAACTCTCCTGCACATGCTGCTAAAAATCCAAAACTTCACATGTACATAAAAAGTCTGTACCTGAAGACATCTATATGTTTATATTCAGTTATACACCTTGCGCCAATCAATATCATTTTTTACATTTTGACGTACTGCACGGTGCCCTTTTAACGAATCTGATTGAAAATTGGCTAGAAAAGACTCAAGACATTGATCTTACTCTATCCCTATTTTTGTGACTTTCCTTCGAAGGGCGTGGCTATTACGGTGCCGCAGAGTCTGATTATTCTCCGTGGCAACAAAAGTTCCTGCAAAATGATTCAGATGATCCATCTTCTCGAAATTTTTCACATTTGAGGATATTCAGGCCCTGAAGACGGCTGCCAACTTATTTTTGATCGCAGTGGTAGCGCCACCAACTGGTTAAAACAAATACAAATTATTTTCGTTGATGTTTTTCTCCGGGCAGGTGAACAAAATCTACCTTATATTTGCTCGGATGACTGTTTCGGCCATGAGGATGTCACAATACGAAATTCGTCCTTTTTCGTGAAAAGTTGTGGGAGTGGCATTGCACTGTTCGGCAATAAAACAAAGCTGATTATGAGGTTCTAAATATGAACGACAACTCGTAAAACTTTACACACACATCAGGCCGAGCAAATTTATCAATATTTTATACGTTAGTTGTGCAGCTTTTTTGAAATGGCTCGCCATGGCCCTCGAGAAATGTTAAAAAAAGCAGCTCTGGTTGAGTGTTTCACCTCGCTTTTTGTAAATTTTATGGAGTACAGTGAACCCTCGGTTATCGCGGTTAACGGGGACCGAGACCACCCGCGAAAACTGAAAATCCGCGAAGTAGCGGCGCACCTTCAAAAATGCTTAAAAAAAATAAACAATATATATAATAAATATATATATATTTATATATATATATATATATATATATATATATATACGGGGAGAGAGAGAGTGAAATTCATGTTATAACAAAAAAACCAAATTATTATTAAAACGTATTATTTTTTTATTCCCCAGCCATTCTTTTAGTATTTATTTAATTACTCCGACTTTTACCTGCTGGTACGCCGTCCGGTGTGCCCTGTGAAATGAAAGGTGGCATTCTTTATTTATTTATTCATTTATTCATTCATAACTGACAGCCTCGCGCTCCGCTCGTGCCCGGGCAGAAGAGGTGCTCCAATTTGGCTTAACTGTGACACACGCCCGCCCTCCGCCCCCGGAGCTTCCATTCGGTTAAACTTAGGGGCCGCTTGGAACCGCCCGTGCCCGGGGAAGGTGCTCCTCTTCGGCTTATTGTGACGCGAGCATGCCCTCCTCCTCCGGAGCTTCCATTCGGTTAAACTTAGGGGCCGCTTGGCACCGCCCGTGCCCGGGGAAGGTGCTCCTCTACGGCTTAACTGCCACGCACGCTGGCCGGAGCTCTGGTACAGTCCGAACCGCGCGAAACGTCGCCACCGATCGTGTCCGGGAGAACGTGCTCTTCTTCGTCCACTCTCCTCTTCGCCCACGCTCTTCTTCGGCGCACGCCGGCCGTCTAACCGCTCCAGCGCCCCGTCGTGCCGCTCGGCGAAACTACAATGCCCCCGAATATTTTTTAGACCCGCGAAGCACTGAACCCGCGAAAGGTGAACCGCGAAGTAGCGAGGGTTCACTGTATGTATAAGACCAAGACCTACAAAAAAGTCTCTTGGAGCAATGAGCTAGGTTTTACAGGAAGTCGGCCATTTTGAATTTACTTAAAAGGTGGCGGGTCACCACAATGGACTTTGTGTAGAAATTATTATTGGGGCCCGAGCCGCGACCGCGGCGAGGTCCCTATTGTTTTTGGAGAAAATATTATTACTTTTATTATTATTATTATTATTATTATTAGGGCCTGAGCAGCGACCGCTGCGAAGTCCCTATTGTTTTTGTAGAAATTATTATTATTATTATTTTTCCGATTGTTCGATCGCATTTTTGACCCCCGAAACATGCACAAAAACTCACCAAACTTGGCAGTCTCATCGGGCATGGCGAAAAATTTGATATTTTAACGTCTAATATGAACAGGAAGTGAGTTATGAATTTTTGAAAGTCCGACTTTTGCCCTTTTTTGCATGTTTACAGGGGTCATTCTTTTGCACCCTGATCCTAAAGGCTTCATCTGATTGCCTTAAAATTCTGTCTGTAGCATCTGAAGACCTGGGACAAACACTGGGGCTAAAATTTTTTGTTTCCGAAATACTATATGACGGGGGCGGGGCTTCAAAGTTTTCACTTAAGATTTCCTTCGCCGCAATGGACAAAATGCTTAATAACTCTCCTGCACATGCTGCTAAAAATCCAAAACTTCACATGTACATAAAGAGTCTGTACCTGAAGACATCTATATGTTTATATTCAGTTATACACCTTGCGCCAATCAATATCATTTTTTACATTTTGACGTACTGCATGGTGCCCTTTTAACGAATCCGATTGAAAATTGGCTAGAAAAGACTCAAGACATTGATCTTACTCTATCCCTATTTTTATGACTTTCCTTCAAAGGGCGTGGCTATTACGGTGCCGCAGAGTCTGATTATTCTCAGTGGCAACAAAAGTTCCTGCAAAATGATTCAGATGATCCATCTTCTGGAAATCTTTCACATTTGAGGATATTCAGGCCCTGAAAACGGCTGCCAACTTATTTTTGATCGCAGTGGTAGCGCCACCAACTGGTTAAAACAAATACAAATTATTTTCGTTGATGTTTTTCTCCGGGCAGGTGAACAAAATCTACCTTATATTTGCTCGGATGAGTGTTTAGGCCTTGAGCATGTCACAATACAAAAGTCTTTCGCCTTCTTCAGAGTGTCACATGATGCTGTCTTGTGACCCGTCTTTATCAGCTGATGTTCCATGAGGGCGTGACTTACCTGTCACAAGAATGAAGGCAAGTCACGCCCCCCGCTGTCCGTTCACTCCGCCAAGATGCTGGTCCAGGTGGTAGAGAGGATGAAGGCTCCCTTGTCTCTGTTCATGGTTTTTATGCCTCGCTTGCAGATCTCAATGGCCTCTCTGATCCAGCGCTGTTGTTTGTTCTCTTCTGTGCGGATGACCCTGCCCTTCTCCCGGTCCATGATGTGGTTTTCCCTTTTGCAGTGGTCAGTGATTGCTGATTTGTAATGTTCATGTTGTGCTTGTTCTTTTACTGCTCTGATTTTTTCATTTTTTTGACAGGTAAGTCACACCCTCATGGAACATCAGCTGATAAAGACGGGTCTCAAGACACCATCATGCGACACTCTGAAGAAGGCGAAAGACTCGCCGAAACATGTCAGGTAAAAAATTAACCTAAAACATAATTGTCTGCTTTTAATGAATCAGTCAAATATCAATAATAAGAAGACAAAATGAACCTAATACAAATAAATGAATGCTTAATAACTCCCCTGCACATGCTCCTAAAAATCCAAACCTTCACCTGTAAATAAAACGTCCCGACCTGAAGACATCTTAATGTTATTATTTTGTTATACACACAGTGCCGCCAAGTGGAATCAAAAATTAGTTTTTATTTTAATTTTCACGTACTGCACGGTGCCCTTTTGACGAATCCGACTGAAAATGAGTCAGAAAAGACTCAAGACAATGATCTTACTCTCTGCCGAATTTTGTGACGTTTTGGCAAAAGGCGTGGCTATTAAGGTGCTGAAAAGTCCGATTGTACTCTGTGGCAACAAAAGCTCCGGCAACATGACTCAGATGATCCTATCTTCTCGAAGTTGTACACATTTGAGGATACTTCAGTCCTGAAGACATCTACCAACTTATTTTCCATCGTAGTAGTAGCGCCACCAACTGGTAAAAGCTAATACAAGTTATTTTCTTGGATGTTTTTCTCCGTGCAACTCAACAAGGTCGCCCTCATATATGCTCGGATGACTGTTTCGGCCATGAGGATGTCACAATACGAAATTCGTCCTTTTTCATGAAAAGTTGTGGGAGTGGCATTGCACTGTTCGGCAATAAAACAAAGCTGATTATGAGGTTCTAAATATGAACGACAACTCGTAAAACTTTACACACACATCAGGCCGAGCAAATTTATCAATATTTTATACGTTAGTTGTGCAGCTTTTTTGAAATGGCTCGCCATGGCCCTCGAGAAATGTTAAAAAAAGCAGCTCTGGTTGAGTGTTTCACCTCGCTTTTTGTAAATTTTATGGAGTACAGTGAACCCTCGGTTATCGCGGTTAACGGGGACCGAGACCACCCGCGAAAACTGAAAATCCGCGAAGTAGCGGCGCACCTTCAAAAATGCTTAAAAAAAATAAACAATATATATAATAAATATATATATATATATATATATATATATATATATATACGGGGAGAGAGAGAGTGAAATTCATGTTATAATAAAAAAACTAAATTATTATTAAAACGTATTATTTTTTTATTCCCCAGCCATTCTTTTAGTATTTATTTAATTACTCCGACTTTTACCTGCTGGTACGCCGTCCGGTGTGCCCTGTGAAATGAAAGGTGGCATTCTTTATTTATTTATTCATTTATTCATTCATAACTGACAGCCTCGCGCTCCGCTCGTGCCCGGGCAGAAGAGGTGCTCCAATTTGGCTTAACTGTGACACACGCCCGCCCTCCTCCCCCGGAGCTTCCATTCGGTTAAACTTAGGGGCCGCTTGGCACCGCCCGTGCCCGGGGAAGGTGCTCCTCTTCGGCTTACTGTGACGCGAGCATGCCCTCCTCCTCCGGAGCTTCCATTCGGTTAAACTTAGGGGCCGCTTGGAACCGCCCGTGCCCGGGGAAGGTGCTCCTCTACGGCTTAACTGCCACGCACGCCGGCCGGAGCTCTGGTACGGTCCGAACCGCGCGAAACGTCGCCACCGATCGTGTCCGGGGGAACGTGCTCTTCTTCGTCCACTCTCCTCTTCGCCCACGCTCTTCTTCGGCGCACGCCGGCCGTCTAACCGCTCCAGCGCCCCGTCGTGCCGCTCGGCGAAACTACAATGCCCCCGAATATTTTTTAGACCCGCGAAGCACTGAACCCGCGAAAGGTGAACCGCGAAGTAGCGAGGGTTCACTGTATGTATAAGACCAAGACCTACAAAAAAGTCTCTTGGAGCAATGAGCTAGGTTTTACAGGAAGTCGGCCATTTTGAATTTACTTAAAAGGGGGCGGGTCACCACAATGGACTTTGTGTAGAAATTATTATTGGGCCCCGAGCAGCGACCGCGGCGAGGTCCCTATTGTTTTTGTAGAAAACATTATTACTTTTATTATTATTATTATTATTATTATTAGGGCCTGAGCAGCGACCGCTGTGAAGTCCCTATTGTTTTTGTAGAAATTATTATTATTATTATTTTTCCGATTGTTCGATCGCATTTTTGACCCCCGAAACATGCACAAAAACTCACCAAACTTGGCAGTCTCATCGGGCATGGCGAAAAATTTGATATTTTAACGTCTAATATGAACAGGAAGTGAGTTATGAATTTTTGAAAGTCCGACTTTTGCCCTTTTTTGCATGTTTACAGGGGTCATTCTTTTGCACCCTGATCCTAAAGGCTTCATCTGATTGCCTTAAAATTCTGTCTGTAGCATCTGAAGACCTGGGACAAACACTGGGGCTAAAATTTTTTGTTTCCGAAATACTATATGACGGGGGCGGGGCTTCAAAGTTTTCACTTAAGATTTCCTTCGCCGCAATGGACAAAATGCTTAATAACTCTCCTGCACATGCTGCTAAAAATCCAAAACTTCACATGTACATAAAGAGTCTGTACCTGAAGACATCTATATGTTTATATTCAGTTATACACCTTGCGCCAATCAATATCATTTTTTACATTTTGACGTACTGCATGGTGCCCTTTTAACGAATCCGATTGAAAATTGGCTAGAAAAGACTCAAGACATTGATCTTACTCTATCCCTATTTTTGTGACTTTCCTTCGAAGGGCGTGGCTATTACGGTGCCGCAGAGTCTGATTATTCTCAGTGGCAACAAAAGTTCCTGCAAAATGATTCAGATGATCCATCTTCTCGAAATTTTTCACATTTGAGGATATTCAGGCCCTGAAGACGGCTGCCAACTTATTTTTGATCGCAGTGGTAGCGCCACCAACTGGTTAAAACAAATACAAATTATTTTCGTTGATGTTTTTCTCCGGGCAGGTGAACAAAATCTACCTTATATTTGCTCGGATGAGTGTTTAGGCCTTGAGCATGTCACAATACGAAAGTCTTTCGCCTTCTTCAGAGTGTCACATGATGCTGTCTTGTGACCCGTCTTTATCAGCTGATGTTCCATGAGGGCGTGACTTACCTGTCACAAGAATGAAGGCAAGTCACGCCCCCCGCTGTCCGTTCACTCCGCCAAAATGCTGCTCCAGGTGGTAGAGAGGATGAAGGCTCCCTTGTCTCTGTTCATGGTTTTTATGCCTCGCTTGCAGATCTCAATGGCCTCTCTGATCCAGCGCTGTTGTTTGTTCTCTTCTGTGCGGATGACCCTGCCCTTCTCCCGGTCCATGATGTGGTTTTCCCTTTTGCAGTGGTCAGTGATTGCTGATTTGTAATGTTCATGTTGTGCTTGTTCTTTTACTGCTCTGATTTTTTCATTTTTTTGACAGGTAAGTCACACCCTCATGGAACATCAGCTGATAAAGACGGGTCTCAAGACACCATCATGCGACACTCTGAAGAAGGCAAAAGACTCGCCGAAACATGTCAGGTAAAAAATTAACCTAAAACATAATTGTCTGCTTTTAATGAATCAGTCAAATATCAATAATAAGAAGACAAAATGAACCTAATACAAATAAATGAATGCTTAATAACTCCCCTGCACATGCTCCTAAAAATCCAAACCTTCACCTGTAAATAAAACGTCCCGACCTGAAGACATCTTAATGTTATTATTTTGTTATACACACAGCGCCGCCAAGTGGAATCAAAAATTTGTTTTTATTTTAATTTTCACGTACTGCACGGTGCCCTTTTGACGAATCCGACTGAAAATTAGTCAGAAAAGACTCAAGACAATGATCTTACTTTCTGCCGAATTTTGTGACGTTTTGGCAAAAGGCGTGGCTATTACGGTGCTGAAAAGTCCGATTGTACTCTGTGGCAACAAAAGCTCCGGCAACATGACTCAGATGATCCTATCTTCTCGAAGTTGTACACATTTGAGGATACTTCAGCCCAGAAGACATCTACCAACTTATTTTACATCGTAGTAGTAGCGCCACCAACTGGTAAAAGCTAATACAAGTTATTTTCTTGGATGTTTTTCTCCGTGCAACTCAACAAGGTCGCCCTCATATATGCTCGGATGACTGTTTCGGCCATGAGGATGTCACAATACGAAATTAGTCCTTTTTCGTGAAAAGTTGTGGGAGTGGCATTGCACTGTTCGGCAATAAAACAACGCTGATTATGAGGTTCTAAATATGAACGACAACTCGTGAAACTTTACACACACATCAGGCCGAGCAAATTTATCAATATTTTATACGTTAGTTGTGCAGCTTTTTTGAAATGGCTCGCCATGGCCCTCGAGAAATGTTCAAAAAAGCAGCCTGATTGAGTGTTTCACCTCGCTTTTTGTAAATTTTATGGAGTACAGTGAACCCTCGGTTATCGCGGTTAATGGGGACCGAGACCACCCGCGAAAACTGAAAATCCGCGAAGTAGCGGCACACCTTCAAAAATGCTTAAAAAAAATATACAATATATATATATATAGATATATATATATATATATATATATATATATACGGGGAGAGAGAGAGTGAAATTCATTTTATAACAAAAAAACCAAATTATTATTAAAACGTATTATTTTTTTATTCCCCAGCCATTCTTTTTGTATTTATTTAATTACTCCGACTTTTACCTGCTGGTACGCCGTCCGGTGTGCCCTGTGAAATGAAAGGTGGCATTCTTTATTTATTTATTCATTTATTCATTCATAACTGACAGCCTCGCGCTCCGCTCGTGCCCGGGCGGAAGAGGTGCTCCAATTCGGCTTAACTGTGACACACGCCCGCCCTCCTCCCCCGGAACTTCCATTCTGTTAAACTTAGGGGCCGCTTGGCACCGCCCGTGCCCGGGGAAGGTGCTCCTCTTCGGCTTACTGTGACGCGAGCATGCCCTCCTCCTCCGGAGCTTCCATTCAGTTAAACTTAGGGGCCGCTTGGAACCGCCCGTGCCCGGGGAAGGTGCTCCTCTTCGGCTTACTGTGACGCGAGCATGCCCTCCTCCTCCGGAGCTTCCATTCGGTTAAACTTAGGGGCCGCTTGGAACCGCCCGTGCCCGGGGAAGGTGCTCCTCTTCGGCTTACTGTGACGCGAGCATGCCCTCCTCCTCCGGAGCTTCCATTCGGTTAAACTTAGGGGCCGCTTGGCACCGCCCGTGCCCGGGGAAGGTGCTCCTCTACGGCTTAACTGCCACGCACGCCGGCCGGAGCTCTGGTACGGTCCGAACCGCGCGAAACGTCGCCACCGATCGTGTCCGGGAGAACGTGCTCTTCTTCGTCCACTCTCCTCTTCGCCCACGCTCTTCTTCGGCGCACGCCGGCCGTCTAACCGCTCCAGCGCCCCGTCGTGCCGCTCGGCGAAACTACAATGCCCCCGAATATTTTTTAGACCCGCGAAGCACTGAACCCGCGAAAGGTGAACCGCGAAGTAGCGAGGGTTCACTGTATGTATAAGACCAAGACCTACAAAAAAGTCTCTTGGAGCAATGAGCTAGGTTTTACAGGAAGTCGGCCATTTTGAATTTACTTAAAAGGGGGCGGGTCACCACAATGGACTTTGTGTAGAAATTATTATTGGGGCCCGAGCAGCGACGGCGGCGAGGTCCCTATTGTTTTTGTAGAAATTATTAATAGGGCCTGAGCAGCGACCGCTACGAGGTCCCCATTGTTTTTGTGGAAATTATTATTATTTTTATTATTATTATTATTAGGGCCCGAGCAGTGACCGCTGCGAGGTCCCTATTGTTTTTCTAGAAATTGTTATTAGGGCCCGAGCTGCGACGGCTGCGAGGTCCCTATTGTTTTTGTAGAAAATATTATTACTTTTATTATTATTAATATTATTATTATTATTATTAGGGCCTGAGCAGCGACCGCTGCGAAGTCCCTATTGTTTTTGTAGAAATTATTATTATTATTATTTTTCCGATTGTTCGATCGCATTTTTGACCCCCGAAACATGCACAAAAACTCACCAAACTTGGCAGTCTCATCGGGCATGGCGAAAAATTTGATATTTTAACGTCTAATATGAACAGGAAGTGAGTTATGAATTTTTGAAAGTCCGACTTTTGCCCTTTTTTGCATGTTTACAGGGGTCATTCTTTTGCACCCTGATCCTAAAGGCTTCATCTGATTGCCTTAAAATTCTGTCTGTAGCATCTGAAGACCTGGGACAAACACTGGGGCTAAAATTTTTTGTTTCCGAAATACTATATGACGGGGGCGGGTCTTCAAAGTTTTCACTTAAGATTTCCTTCGCCGCAATGGACAAAATGCTTAATAACTCTCCTGCACATGCTGCTAAAAATCCAAAACTTCACATGTACATAAAAAGTCTGTACCTGAAGACATCTATATGTTTATATTCAGTTATACACCTTGCGCCAATCAATATCATTTTTTACATTTTGACGTACTGCACGGTGCCCTTTTAACGAATCTGATTGAAAATTGGCTAGAAAAGACTCAAGACATTGATCTTACTCTATCCCTATTTTTGTGACTTTCCTTCGAAGGGCGTGGCTATTACGGTGCCGCAGAGTCTGATTATTCTCCGTGGCAACAAAAGTTCCTGCAAAATGATTCAGATGATCCATCTTCTCGAAATTTTTCACATTTGAGGATATTCAGGCCCTGAAGACGGCTGCCAACTTATTTTTGATCGCAGTGGTAGCGCCACCAACTGGTTAAAACAAATACAAATTATTTTCGTTGATGTTTTTCTCCGGGCAGGTGAACAAAATCTACCTTATATTTGCTCGGATGAGTGTTTAGGCCTTGAGCATGTCACAATACGAAAGTCTTTCGCCTTCTTCAGAGTGTCACATGATGCTGTCTTGTGTCCCGTCTTTATCAGCTGATGTTCCATGAGGGCGTGACTTACCTGTCACAAGAATGAAGGCAAGTCACGCCCCCCGCTGTCCGTTCACTCCGCCAAGATGCTGGTCCAGGTGGTAGAGAGGATGAAGGCTCCCTTGTCTCTGTTCATGGTTTTTATGCCTCGCTTGCAGATCTCAATGGCCTCTCTGATCCAGCGCTGTTGTTTGTTCTCTTCTGTGCGGATGACCCTGCCCTTCTCCCGGTCCATGATGTGGTTTTCCCTTTTGCAGTGGTCAGTGATTGCTGATTTGTAATGTTCATGTTGTGCTTGTTCTTTTACTGCTCTGATTTTTTTCATTTTTTTGACAGGTAAGTCACACCCTCATGGAACATCAGCTCAAGACACCATCATGCGACACTCTGAAGAAGGCGAAAGACTCGCCGAAACATGTCAGGTAAAAAATTAACCTAAAACATAATTGTCTGCTTTTAATGAATCAGTCAAATATCAATAATAAGAAGACAAAATGAACCTAATACAAATAAATGAATGCTTAATAACTCCCCTGCACATGCTCCTAAAAATCCAAACCTTCACCTGTAAATAAAACGTCCCGACCTGAAGACATCGTAATGTTATTATTTTGTTATACACACAGTGCCGCCAAGTGGAATCAAAAATTTGTTTTTATTTTAATTTTCACGTACTGCACGGTGCCCTTTTGACGAATCCGACTGAAAATTAGTCAGAAAAGACTCAAGACAATGATCTTACTCTCTGCCGAATTTTGTGACGTTTTGGCAAAAGGCGTGGCTATTAAGGTGCTGAAAAGTCCGATTGTACTCTGTGGCAACAAAAGCTCCGGCAACATGACTCAGATGATCCTATCTTCTCGAAGTTGTACACATTTGAGGATACTTCAGCCCTGAAGACATCTACCAACTTATTTTACATCGTAGTAGTAGCGCCACCAACTGGTAAAAGCTAATACAAGTTATTTTCTTGGATGTTTTTCTCCGTGCAACTCAACAAGGTCGCCCTCATATATGCTCGGATGACTGTTTCGGCCATGAGGATGTCACAATACGAAATTCGTGATTTTTCGTGAAAAGTTGTGGGAGTGGCATTGCACTGTTCGGCAATAAAACAAAGCTGATTATGAGGTTCTAAATATGAACGACAACTCGTAAAACTTTACACACACATCAGGCCGAGCAAATTTATCAATATTTTATACGTTAGTTGTGCAGCTTTTTTGAAATGGCTCGCCATGGCCCTCGAGAAATGTTAAAAAAAAGCAGCTCTGGTTGAGTGTTTCACCTCGCTTTTTGTAAATTTTATGGAGTACAGTGAACCCTCGGTTATCGCGGTTAATGGGGACCGAGACCATCCGCGAAAACTGAAAATCCGCGAAGTAGCGGCGCACCTTCAAAAATGCTTAAAAAAAATATACAATATATATAATAAATATATATATATATATATATATATATATATATATATATATATATATATATATATATATATATATATATATATATATATATATACGGGGAGAGAGAGAGTGAAATTCATGTTATAACAAAAAAAACAAATTATTATTAAAACGTATTATTTTTTTATTCCCCAGCCATTCTTTTTGTATTTATTTAATTACTCCGACTTTTACCTGCTGGTACGCCGTCCGGTGTGCCCTGTGAAATGAAAGGTGGCATTCTTTATTTATTTATTCATTTATTCATTCATAACTGACAGCCTCGCGCTCCGCTCGTGCCCGGGCAGAAGAGGTGCTCCAATTTGGCTTAACTGTGACACACGCCCGTCCTCCTCCCCCGGAGCTTCCATTCGGTTAAACTTAGGGGCCGCTTGGCACCGCCCGTGCCCGGGGAAGGTGCTCCTCTTCGGCTTACTGTGACGCGAGCATGCCCTCCTCCTCCGGAGCTTCCATTCGGTTAAACTTAGGGGCCGCTTGGAACCGCCCGTGCCCGGGGAAGGTGCTCCTCTTCGGCTTACTGTGACGCGAGCATGCCCTCCTCCTCCGGAGCTTCCATTCGGTTAAACTTAGGGGCCGCTTGGCACCGCCCGTGCCCGGGGAAGGTGCTCCTCTACGGCTTAACTGCCACGCACGCTGGCCGGAGCTCTGGTACGGTCCGAACCGCGCGAAACGTCGCCACCGATCGTGTCCGGGGGAATGTGCTCTTCTTCGTCCACTCTCCTCTTCGCCCACGCTCTTCTTCGGCGCACGCCGGCCGTCTAACCGCTCCAGCGCCCCGTCGTGCCGCTCGGCGAAACTACAATGCCCCCGAATATTTTTTAGACCCGCGAAGCACTGAACCCGCGAAAGGTGAACCGCGAAGTAGCGAGGGTTCACTGTATGTATAAGACCAAGACCTACAAAAAAGTCTCTTGGAGCAATGAGCTAGGTTTTACAGGAAGTCGGCCATTTTGAATTTACTTAAAAGGGGGCGGGTCACCACAATGGACTTTGTGTAGAAATTATTATTGGGGCCCGAGCAGCGACCGCGGCGAGGTCCCTATTGTTTTTGTAGAAAATATTATTACTTTTATTATTATTATTATTATTATTATTAGGGCCTGAGCAGCGACCGCTGTGAAGTCCCTATTGTTTTTGTCGAAATTATTATTATTATTATTTTTCCGATTGTTCGATCGCATTTTTGACCCCTGAAACATGCACAAAAACTCACCAAACTTGGCAGTCTCATCGGGCATGGCGAAAAATTTGATATTTTAACGTCTAATATGAACAGGAAGTGAGTTATGAATTTTTGAAAGTCCGACTTTTGCCCTTTTTTGCATGTTTACAGGGGTCATTCTTTTGCACCCTGATCCTAAAGGCTTCATCTGATTGCCTTAAAATTCTGTCTGTAGCATCTGAAGACCTGGCACAAACACTGGGGCTAAAATTTTTTGTTTCCGAAATACTATATGACGGGGGCGGGGCATCAAAGTTTTCACTTAAGATTTCCTTCGCCGCAATGGACAAAATGCTTAATAACTCTCCTGCACATGCTGCTAAAAATCCAAAACTTCACATGTACATAAAGAGTCTGTACCTGAAGACATCTATATGTTTATATTCAGTTATACACCTTGCGCCAATCAATATCATTTTTTACATTTTGACGTACTGCACGGTGCCCTTTTAACGAATCTGATTGAAAATTGGCTAGAAAAGACTCAAGACATTGATCTTACTCTATCCCTATTTTTGTGACTTTCCTTCGAAGGGCGTGGCTATTACGGTGCCGCAGAGTCTGATTATTCTCCGTGGCAACAAAAGTTCCTGCAAAATGATTCAGATGATCCATCTTCTCGAAATTTTTCACATTTGAGGATATTCAGGCCCTGAAGACGGCTGCCAACTTATTTTTGATCGCAGTGGTAGCGCCACCAACTGGTTAAAACAAATACAAATCATTTTCATTGATTTTTTTCTCCGGGCAGGTTAACAAAATCTACCTTACATTTGCTCGGATGAGTGTTTAGGCCTTGAGGATGTCACAATACGAAAGTCTTTCGCCTTCTTCAGAGTGTCACATGATGGTGTCTTGTGGCCCGTCTTTATCAGCTGATGTTCCATGAGGGCGTGACTTGCCTGTCACAAGAATGAAGGCAAGTCACGCCCCCCGCTGTCCGTTCACTCCGCCAAAATGCTGCTCCAGGTGGTAGAGAGGATGAAGGCTCCCTTGTCTCTGTTCATGGTTTTTATGCCTCGCTTGCAGATCTCAATGGCCTCTCTGATCCAGCGCTGTTGTTTGTTCTCTTCGGTGCGGATGACCCTGCCCTTCTCCCGGTCCATGATGTGGTTTTCCCTTTTGCAGTGGTCAGTGATTGCTGATTTGTAATGTTCATGTTGTGCTTGTTCTTTTACTGCTCTGATTTTTCATTTTTTTGACAGGTAAGTCACACCCTCATGGAACATCAGCTGATAAAGACGGGTCTCAAGACACCATCATGCGACACTCTGAAGAAGGCGAAAGACTCGCCGAAACATGTCAGGTAAAAAATTAACCTAAAACATAATTGTCTGCTTTTAATGAATCAGTCAAATATCAATAATAAGAAGACAAAATGAACCTAATACAAATAAATGAATGCTTAATAACTCCCCTGCACATGCTCCTAAAAATCCAAACCTTCACCTTTAAATAAAACGTCCCGACCTGAAGACATCTTAATGTTATTATTTTGTTATACACACAGTGCCGCCAAGTGGAATCAAAAATTTGTTTTTATTTTAATTTTCACGTACTGCACGGTGCCCTTTCGACGAATCCGACTGAAAATTAGTCAGAAAAGACTCAAGACAATGATCTTACTCTCTGCCGAATTTTGTGACGTTTTGGCAAAAGGCGTGGCTATTACGGTGCTGAAAAGTCCGATTGTACTCTGTGGCAACAAAAGCTCCAGCAACATGACTCAGGTCATCCTATCTTCTCGAAGTTGCACACATTTGAGGATACTTAAGCCCTGAAGACATCTACCAACTTATTTTTCATCGTAGTAGTAGCGCCACCAACTGGTAAAAGCTAATACAAGTTATTTTCTTGGATGTTTTTCTCCGTGCAACTCAACAAGGTCGCCCTCATATATGCTCGGATGACTGTTTCGGCCATGAGGATGTCACAATACGAAATTCGTGATTTTTCGTGAAAAGTTGTGGGAGTGGCATTGCACTGTTCGGCAATAAAACAAAGCTGATTATGAGGTTCTAAATATGAACGACAACTCGTAAAACTTTACACACACATCAGGCCGAGCAAATTTATCAATATTTTATACGTTAGTTGTGCAGCTTTTTTGAAGTGGCTCGCCATGGCCCTCGAGAAATGTTTAAAAAAAGCAGCTCTGGTTGAGTGTTTCACCTCGCTTTTTGTAAATTTTATGGAGTACAGTGAACCCTCGGTTATCGCGGTTAATGGGGACCGAGACCACCCGCGAAAACTGAAAATCCGCGAAGTAGCGGCGCACCTTCAAAAATGCTTAAAAAAATATACAATATATATAATAAATATAGAAATATATATATATATATATATATATATATATATATATACGGGGAGAGAGAGAGTGAAATTCATGTTATAACAAAAAAACCAAATTATTATTAAAACGTATTATTTTTTTATTCCCCAGCCATTCTTTTTGTATTTATTTAATTACTCCGACTTTTACCTGCTGGTACGCCGTCCGGTGTGCCCTGTGAAATGAAAGGTGGCATTCTTTATTTATTTATTCATTTATTCATTCATAACTGACAGCCTCGCGCTCCGCTCGTGCCCGGGCAGAAGAGGTGCTCCAATTTGGCTTAACTGTGACACACGCCCGTCCTCCTCCCCCGGAGCTTCCATTCGGTTAAACTTAGGGGCCGCTTGGCACCGCCCGTGCCCGGGGAAGGTGCTCCTCTTCGGCTTACTGTGACGCGAGCATGCCCTCCTCCTCCGGAGCTTCCATTCGGTTAAACTTAGGGGCCGCTTGGAACCGCCCGTGCCCGGGGAAGGTGCTCCTCTTCGGCTTACTGTGACGCGAGCATGCCCTCCTCCTCCGGAGCTTCCATTCGGTTAAACTTAGGGGCCGCTTGGCACCGCCCGCGCCCGGGGAAGGTGCTCCTCTACGGCTTAACTGCCACGCACGCTGGCCGGAGCTCTGGTACGGTCCGAACCGCGCGAAACGTCGCCACCGATCGTGTCCGGGGGAACGTGCTCTTCTTCGTCCACTCTCCTCTTCGCCCACGCTCTTCTTCGGCGCACGCCGGCCGTCTAACCGCTCCAGCGCCCCGTCGTGCCGCTCGGCGAAACTACAATGCCCCCGAATATTTTTTAGACCCGCGAAGCACTGAACCCGCGAAAGGTGAACCGCGAAGTAGCGAGGGTTCACTGTATGTATAAGACCAAGACCTACAAAAAAGTCTCTTGGAGCAATGAGCTAGGTTTTACAGGAAGTCGGCCATTTTGAATTTACTTAAAAGGGGGCGGGTCACCACAATGGACTTTGTGTAGAAATTATTATTGGGGCCCGAGCAGCGACCGCGGCGAGGTCCCTATTGTTTTTGTAGAAAATATTATTACTTTTATTATTATTATTATTATTATTATTATTAGGGCCTGAGCAGCGACCGCTGCGAAGTCCCTATTGTTTTTGTAGAAATTATTATTATTATTATTTTTCCGATTGTTCGATCGCATTTTTGACCCCCGAAACATGCACAAAAACTCACCAAACTTGGCAGTCTCATCGGGCATGGCGAAAAATTTGATATTTTAACGTCTAATATGAACAGGAAGTGAGTTATGAATTTTTGAAAGTCCGACTTTTGCCCTTTTTTGCATGTTTACAGGGGTCATTCTTTTGCACCCTGATCCTAAAGGCTTCATCTGATTGCCTTAAAATTCTGTCTGTAGCATCTGAAGACCTGGGACAAACACTGGGGCTAAAATTTTTTGTTTCCGAAATACTATATGACGGGGGCGGGGCATCAAAGTTTTCACTTAAGATTTCCTTCGCCGCAATGGACAAAATGCTTAATAACTCTCCTGCACATGCTGCTACAAATCCAAAACTTCACATGTACATAAAGAGTCTGTACCTGAAGACATCTATATGTTTATATTCAGTTATACACCTTGCGCCAATCAATATCATTTTTTACATTTTGACGTACTGCACGGTGCCCTTTTAACGAATCTGATTGAAAATTGTCTAGAAAAGACTCAAGACATTGATCTTACTCTATCCCTATTTTTGTGACTTTCCTTCGAAGGGCGTGGCTATTACGGTGCCGCAGAGTCTGATTATTCTCCGTGGCAACAAAAGTTCCTGCAAAATGATTCAGATGATCCATCTTCTCGAAATTTTTCACATTTGAGGATATTCAGGCCCTGAAGACGGCTGCCAACTTATTTTTGATCGCAGTGGTAGCGCCACCAACTGGTTAAAACAAATACAAATTATTTTCGTTGATGTTTTTCTCCGGGCATGTTAACAAAATCTACCTTATATTTGCTCGGATGAGTGTTTCGGCCTTGAGCATGTCACAATACGAAAGTCTTTCGCCTTCTTCAGAGTGTCACATGATGGTGTCTTGTGACCCGTCTTTATCAGCTGATGTTCCATGAGGGCGTGACTTACCTGTCACAAGAATGAAGGCAAGTCACGCCCCCCGCTGTCCGTTCACTCCGCCAAGATGCTGGTCCAGGTGGTAGAGAGGATGAAGGCTCCCTTGTCTCTGTTCATGGTTTTTATGCCTCGCTTGCAGATCTCAATGGCCTCTCTGATCCAGCGCTGTTGTTTGTTCTCTTCTGTGCGGATGACCCTGCCCTTCTCCCGGTCCATGATGTGGTTTTCCCTTTTGCAGTGGTCAGTGATTGCTGATTTGTAATGTTCATGTTGTGCTTGTTCTTTTACTGCTCTGATTTTTTTCATTTTTTTGACAGGTAAGTCACACCCTCATGGAACATCAGCTCAAGACACCATCATGCGACACTCTGAAGAAGGCGAAAGACTCGCCGAAACATGTCAGGTAAAAAATTAACCTAAAACATAATTGTCTGCTTTTAATGAATCAGTCAAATATCAATAATAAGAAGACAAAATGAACCTAATACAAATAAATGAATGCTTAATAACTCCCCTGCACATGCTCCTAAAAATCCAAACCTTCACCTGTAAATAAAACGTCCCGACCTGAAGACATCTTAATGTTATTATTTTGTTATACACACAGTGCCGCCAAGTGGAATCAAAAATTTGTTTTTATTTTAATTTTCACGTACTGCACGGTGCCCTTTTGACGAATCCGACTGAAAATGAGTCAGAAAAGATTCAAGACAATGATCTTACTCTGCCGAATTTTGTGACGTTTTGGCAAAAGGCGTGGCTATTACGGTGCTGAAAAGTCCGATTGTACTCTGTGGCAACAAAAGCTCCAGCAACATGACTCAGATGATCCTATCTTCTCGAAGTTGTACACATTTGAGGATACTTCAGCCCTGAAGACATCTACCAACTTATTTTTCATCGTAGTAGTAGCGCCACCAACTGGTAAAAGCTAATACAAGTTATTTTCTTGGATGTTTTTCTCCGTGCAACTCAACAAGGTCGCCCTCATATATGCTCGGATGACTGTTTCGGCCATGAGGATGTCATAATACGAAATTTGTCCTTTTTCATGAAAAGTTGTGGGAGTGGCATTGCACTGTTCGGCAATAAAACAACGCTAATTATGAGGTTCTAAATATGAACGACAACTCGTGAAACTTTACACACACATCAGGCCGAGCAAATTTATCAATATTTTATACGTTAGTTGTGCAGCTTTTTTGAAATGGCTCGCCATGGCCCTCGAGAAATGTTCAAAAAAGCAGCCCTGGTTGAGTGTTTCACCTCGCTTTTTGTAAATTTTATGGAGTACAGTGAACCCTCGGTTATTGCGGTTAATGGGGACCGAGACCACCCGCAAAAACTGAAAATCCGCGAAGTAGCGGCGCACCTTCAAAAATGCTTAAAAAAAATATACAATATATATAATAAATATATAAATATATATATATATATATATATATAGATATAGATATATATATATATATATACGGGGAGAGAGAGAGTGAAATTCATGTTATAACAAAAAAACCAAATTATTATTAAAACGTATTATTTTTTTATTCCCCAGCCATTCTTTTTGTATTTATTTAATTACTCCGACTTTTACCTGCTGGTACGCCGTCCGGTGTGCCCTGTGAAATGAAAGGTGGCATTCTTTATTTATTTATTCATTTATTCATTCATAACTGACAGCCTCGCGCTCCGCTCGTGCCCGGGCAGAAGAGGTGCTCCAATTCGGCTTAACTGTGACACACGCCCGCCCTCCTCCCCCGGAGCTTCCATTCGGTTAAACTTAGGGGCCGCTTGGCACCGCCGTGCCCGGGGAAGGTGCTCCTCTTCGGCTTACTGTGACGCGAGCATGCCCTCCTCCTCCGGAGCTTCCATTCGGTTAAACTTAGGGGCCGCTTGGAACCGCCCGTGCCCGGGGAAGGTGCTTCTCTTCGGCTTACTGTGACGCGAGCATGCCCTCCTCCTCCGGAGCTTCCATTCGGTTAAACTTAGGGGCCGCTTGGAACCGCCCGTGCCCGGGGAAGGTGCTCCTCTTCGGCTTACTGTGACGCGAACATGCCCTCCTCCTCCGGAGCTTCCATTCGGTTAAACTTAGGGGCCGCTTGGCACCGCCCGTGCCCGGGGAAGGTGCTCCTCTACGGCTTAACTGCCACGCACGCCGGCCGGAGCTCTGGTACGGTCCGAACCGCGCGAAACGTCGCCACCGATCGTGTCCGGGGGAACGTGCTCTTCTTCGTCCACTCTCCTCTTCGCCCACGCTCTTCTTCGGCGCACGCCGGCCGTCTAACCGCTCCAGCGCCCCGTCGTGCCGCTTGGCGAAACTACAATGCCCCCGAATATTTTTTAGACCCGCGAAGCACTGAACCCGCGAAAGGTGAACCGCGAAGTAGCGAGGGTTCACTGTATGTATAAGACCAAGACCTACAAAAAAGTCTCTTGGAGCAATGAGCTAGGTTTTACAGGAAGTCGGCCATTTTGAATTTACTTAAAAGGGGGCGGGTCACCACAATGGACTTTGTGTAGAAATTATTATTGGGGCCCGAGCAGCGACCGCGGCGAGGTCCCTATTGTTTTTGTCGAAAATATTATTACTTTTATTATTATTATTATTATTATTATTATTATTAGGGCCTGAGCAGCGACCGCTGCGAAGTCCCTATTGTTTTTGTAGAAATTAGTATTATTATTATTTTTCCGATTGTTCGATCGCATTTTTGACCCCCGAAACATGCACAAAAACTCACCAAACTTGGCAGTCTCATCGGGCATGGCGAAAAATTTTATATTTTGTAACGTCTAATATGAACAGGAAGTGAGTTATGAATTTTTGAAAGTCCGACTTTTTCCCTTTTTTGCATGTTTACAGGGGTCATTCTTTTGCACCCTGATCCTAAAGGCTTCATCTGATTGCCTTAAAGTTCTGTCTGGAGCATCTTAAGACCTGGGACAAACACTGGGGCTAAAATTTTTTGTTTCCGAAATACTATATGACGGGGGCGGGGCTTCAAAGTTTTCACTTAAGATTTCCTTCGCCGCAATGGACAAAATGCTTAATAACTCTCCTGCACATGCTGCTAAAAATCCAAAACTTCACATGTACATAAAGAGTCGGTATCTGAAGACATCTATATGTTTATATTCAGTTATACACCTTGCGCCAATCAATATCAATTTTTACATTTTGACGTACTGCACGGTGCCCTTTTAACGAATCCGATTGAAAATTGGCTAGAAAAGACTCAAGACATTGATCTTACTCTATCCCTATTTTTACGACTTTCCTTCAAAGGGCGTGGCTATTACGGTGCCGCAGAGTCTGATTATTCTCCGTGGCAACAAAAGTTCCTGCAAAATGATTCAGATGATCCATCTTCTGGAAATCTTTCACATTTGAGGATATTCAGGCCCTGAAGACGGCTGCCAACTTATTTTTGATCGCAGTGGTAGTGCCACCAACTGGTTAAAACAAATACAAATTATTTTCGTTGATGTTTTTCTCCGGGCAGGTGAACAAAATCTACCTTATATTTGCTCGGATGAGTGTTTAGGCCTTGAGCATGTCACAATACGAAAGTCTTTCGCCTTCTTCAGAGTGTCACATGATGCTGTCTTGTGACCCGTCTTTATCAGCTGATGTTCCATGAGGGCGTGACTTACCTGTCACAAGAATGAAGGCAAGTCACGCCCCCCGCTGTCCGTTCACTCCGCCAAGATGCTGGTCCAGGTGGTAGAGAGGATGAAGGCTCCCTTGTCTCTGTTCATGGTTTTTATGCCTCGCTTGCAGATCTCAATGGCCTCTCTGATCCAGCGCTGTTGTTTGTTCTCTTCTGTGCGGATGACCCTGCCCTTCTCCCGGTCCATGATGTGGTTTTCCCTTTTGCAGTGGTCAGTGATTGCTGATTTGTAATGTTCATGTTGTGCTTGTTCTTTTACTGCTCTGATTTTTTCATTTTTTTGACAGGTAAGTCACACCCTCATGGAACATCAGCTCAAGACACCATCATGCGACACTCTGAAGAAGGCGAAAGACTCGCCGAAACATGTCAGGTAAAAAATTAACCTAAAACATAATTGTCTGCTTTTAATGAATCAGTCAAATATCAATAATAAGAAGACAAAATGAACCTAATACAAATAAATGAATGCTTAATAACTCCCCTGCACATGCTCCTAAAAATCCAAACCTTCACCTGTAAATAAAACGTCCCGACCTGAAGACATCTTAATGTTATTATTTTGTTATACACACAGTGCCGCCAAGTGGAATCAAAAATTTGTTTTTATTTTAATTTTCACGTACTGCACGGTGCCCTTTTGACGAATCCGACTGAAAATGAGTCAGAAAAGATTCAAGACAATGATCTTACTCTCTGCCGAATTTTGTGACGTTTTGGCAAAAGGCGTGGCTATTAAGGTGCTGAAAAGTCCGATTGTACTCTGTGGCAACAAAAGCTCCGGCAACATGACTCAGATGATCCTATCTTCTCGAAGTTGTACACATTTGAGGATACGTCTGCCCTGAAGACATCTACCAACTTATTTTACATCGTAGTAGTAGCGCCACCAACTGGTAAAAGCTAATACAAGTTATTTTCTTGGATGTTTTTCTCCGTGCAACTCAACAAGGTCGCCCTCATATATGCTCGGATGACTGTTTCGGCCATGAGGATGTCACAATACGAAATTCGTCCTTTTTCATGAAAAGTTGTGGGAGTGGCATTGCACTGTTCGGCAATAAAACAAAGCTGATTATGAGGTTCTAAATATGAACGACAACTTGTAAAACTTTACACACACATCAGGCCGAGCAAATTTATCAATATTTTATACGTTAGTTGTGCAGCTTTTTTTAAATGGCTCGCCATGGCCCTCGAGAAATGTTAAAAAAAGCAGCTCTGGTTGAGTGTTTCACCTCGCTTTTTGTAAATTTTATGGAGTACAGTGAACCCTCGGTTATCGCGGTTAACGGGGACCGAGACCACCCGCGAAAACTGAAAATCCGCGAAGTAGCGGCGCACCTTCAAAAATGCTTAAAAAAAATAAACAGGTCACTGCTCGGGCCCTAATAATAATAATAATAATAATTTCCACAAAAACAATGGGGACCTCGTAGCGGTCGCTGCTCGGGCCCTAATAATAATTTCTACAAAAACAATAGGGACCTCGCCGCGGTCGCTGCTCGGGCCCCAATAATAATTTCTACACAAAGTCCATTGTGGTGACCCGCCCCCTTTTAAGTAAATTCAAAATGGCCGACTTCCTGTAAAACCTAGCTCATTGCTCCAAGAGTCTTTTTTGTAGGTCTTGGTCTTATACATACAGTGAACCCTCGCTACTTGGCGGTTCACCTTTCGCGGGTTCAGTGCTTCGCGGGTCTAAAAAATATTCGGGGGCATTGTAGTTTCGCCGAGCGGCACGACGGGGCGCTGGAGCGGTTAGACGGCCGGCGTGCGCCAAAGAAGAGCGTGGGCGAAGAGGAGAGTGGACGAAGAAGAGCACGTTCCCCCGGACACGATCGGTGGCGACGTTTCGCGCGGTTCGGACAGTACCAGAGCTCCGGCCGGCGTGCGTGGCAGTTAAGCCGTAGAGGAGCACCTTCCCCGGGCACGGGCGGTGCCAAGCGGCCCCTAAGTTTAACCGAATGGAAGCTCCGGAGGAGGAGGGCATGCTCGCGTCACAGTAAGCCGAAAAGGAGCACCTTCCCCGGGCACGGGCGGTTCCAAGCGGCCCCTAAGTTTAACCGAATGGAAGCTCCGGAGGAGGAGGGCATGCTCGCGTCACAGTAAGCCGAAGAGGAGCACCTTCCCCGGCCACGGGCGGTTCCAAGCGGCCCCTAAGTTTAACCGAATGGAAGCTCCGGAGGAGGAGGGCATGCTCGCGTCACAGTAAGCCGAAGAGGAGCACCTTCCCCGGGCACGGGCGGTGCCAAGCGGCCCCTAAGTTTAACCGAATGGAAGCTCCGGGGGAGGAGGGTGGGCGTGTGTCACAGTTAAGCCGAATTGGAGCACCTCTTCCGCCCGGGAACGAGCGGAGCGCGAAGCTGTCAGTTATGAATGAATAAATGAATAAATAAATAAAGAAAGAAAGAATGGCACCTTTCATTTCACAGGGCACACCAGACGGCGTACCAGCAGGTAAAAGTCTGAGTAATTAAATAAATACAAAAAGAATGGCTGGGGAATAAAAAAATAATACGTTTTAATAATAATTTGGTTTTTTTGTTATAACATCAATTTCACTCTCTCTCTCTCTCCCCGTATATATATATTTATATATTTATTATATATATTGTATTTTTTTTTAAGCATTTTTGAAGGTGCGCCGCTACTTCGCGGATTTTCAGTTTTCGCGGGTGGTCTCGGTCCCCATTAACCGCGATAACCGAGGGTTCACTGTACTCCATAAAATTTACAAAAAGCGAGGTGAAACACTCAACCAGGGCTGCTTTTTTTAACATTTCTCGAGGGCCATGGCGAGCCATTTCAAAATAGCTGCACAACTAACGTATAAAATATTGATAAATTTGCTCTGCCTGATGTGTGTGTAAAGTTTCACGAGTTGTCGTTCATATTTAGAACCTCATAATCAGCGTTGTTTTATTGCCGAACAGTGCAATGCCACTCCCACAACTTTTCACGAAAAAGGATGAATTTCGTATTGTGACATCCTCATGGCCGAAACAGTCATCCGAGCATATATGAGGGCGACCTTGTTGAGTTGCACGGAGAAAAACATCCAAAAAAATAACTTGTATTAGCTTTTACCAGTTGGTGGCGCTACTACTACGATGAAAAATAAGTTGGTGGATGTCTTCAGGGCTGAAGTATCCTCAAATGTGTACAACTTCGAGAAGATAGTATCATCTGAGTAATGTTGCCGGAGCTTTTGTTGCCACAGAGTACAATCGGACTTTTCAGCACCGTAATAGCCACGCCTTTTGCCAAAACGTCACAAAATTCGGCAGAGAGTAAGTGAGTCTTTTCTGACTAATTTTCAGTCGGATTCGTCAAAAGGGCACCGTGCAGTACGTGAAAATTAAAATAAAAACAAATTTTTGATTCCACTTGGCGGCGCTGTGTGTATAACAAAATAATAACATTAAGATGTCTTCAGGTCGGGACGTTTTATTTACAGGTGAAGGTTTGGATTTTTAGGAGCATGTCCAGGGGAGTTATTAAGCATTCATTTATTTGTATTAGGTTAATTTTGTCTTCTTATTATTGATATTTGACTGATTCATTAAAAGCAGACAATTATGTTTTAGGTTAATTTTTTACCTGACATGTTTCGGCGAGTCTTTCGCCTTCTTCAGAGTGTCGCATGATGGTGTCTTGAGACCCGTCTTTATCAGCTGATGTTCCATGAGGGTGTGACTTACCTGTCAAAAAAATTAAAAAATCAGAGCAGTAAAAGAACAAGCACAACATGAACATTACAAATCAGCAATCACTGACCACTGCAAAAGGGAAAACCACATCATGGACTGGGAGAAGGGCAGGGTCATCCGCACCGGAGAGAACAAACTACAGCGCTGGATCAAAGAAGCAATTGAGATCTGCAAGCGAGGCATAAAAACCATGAACAGAGACAAGGGAGCCTTCATCCTCTCTACCACCTGGAGCAGCATCTTGGCGGAGTGAACGGACAGCGGGGGGCGTGACTTGCCTTCATTCTTGTGACAGGTAAGGCACGCCTTCATGGAACATCAGCTGATTAAGACTGGTCACAAGACACCATCACAGGGTTCGAAGTTAACTTTAAAAACTGCTTCCCCATAGGGCAAGTGCCACTAAAATTTGCCTTGCCCGAGTGGCCAAATTACTTGCCCAACTTGGGCAAGTGACAATTCTTTTTCTCTTGCCCTGAGTGACTTTTTGTATGACAAAGTGTATAATTACAAATTGCATGAATTTTTTGTTCGGACAGTTCCCGCCTAGAAAGAATTAAAAATACGTTACAATCATAAGTGTTGCTTATATAAAAATGTATCATGTATTAACACATTAATTAGGTGTCTGCTGACCCAGGATTATGTTATTGTTATGTTATGTTATATATCAAAGAGAATGTGGAATGACACTGAACGATGGAAGGTGGAAGGATGTGGAAAGATCGTGAATGACATTGAATGATTTGGAATGACACTGAAAGATTTTGAATAATACTGAATGACACTGAATGAAGTAAAACTCTCTGGGAACGGGCCAATTCAAGATAGCTGCCGCACTGTGGGGGAGGCTTTGGTACCAAATTTGGAAAGAGACCCAAACGGTTGGGTCCATTTTATATCAGTGTGGGGGTGAAACGTTGGTCTCTGCGGAGCTGTCTGAATATTGGAGAAGTGAGAAGACAAAGTAAAACAGAACAATTAAAATCACTCTTCAAATACATATTGTTTGGTAAGCAGAGCATGATTTACAGCTCACCATTTTATTGCATGCACCAAGCATGTTATACATTTTTCTGTCCACGGGATGGCGTAGTCAAGAAAAATGAAGCATCTCGAAGCCCATTCGTGTGTGAAGTATTTCCCTGCAGGGCTTGGCTGCTTTATGGGGCTTCATTTTGCCATCACTAGTTTTAGATAGTTTTAATTTTTGAAAGAGCATTTTCATTTTACAGTGAACCCTCGCTACTTCGCGGTTCACCTTTCGCGGGTTCAGTGCTTCGCGGGTCTAAAAAATATTCGGGCGCATTGTAGTTTCGCCGAGCGGCACGACGGGGCGCTGGAGCTGTAAGACGGCCGGCATGCGCCGAAGAAGAGCGTGGGCGAAGAGGAGAGTGGACGAAGAAGAGCACGTTCCCCCGGGCACGATTTGGGGCGACGTTTCGCGCGGTTCGGACCGTACCAGAGCTCCGGCCAGCGTGCGTGGCAGTTAAGCCGAAGAGGAACAACTTCCGCCCGGGCACTAGCGGGGCGACATTTCGCTCTGTTCGGGAGCGTACGAGAGCTCCGGAGGAGGCCGGCCGGCGTGCGTGGCAGTTAAGCCGAAGAGGAGCACCTTCCCCGGGCACGGGCGGTGTCAAGCGGCCCCTAAGTTTAACCGAATGGAAGCTCCGGAGGAGGAGGGCATGCTCGCGTCACAGTTAAGCCGAAGAGAAGCACCTTCCCCGGGCACGGGCGGGGCGAAATGAAACCGAGTTCAACCGAACGGAGACACGCTTCGGGGGAGCAGGTGCATGACAATTAAGCCGAAGAGGAGCACCTCTTCCGCCCGAGCACGAGCGGAGCGCGAGGCTGTCAGTTATGAATGAATAAATGAATAAAAAAAATAAATGAAGAATGCCACCTTTCATTTCACAGGGCACACCGGACGGCGTACCAGCAGGTAAAGGTCGAAGTAATTAAAAAAATACAAAAAGAAGTAATTGAATAAATACAAAAATAATGGCTGGGGAATAAAAAAATAATAAGTTTTAATAATAATTTTTTTTTTTGTTATAGCATGAATTTCACTCTCTCTCTCTCTACCCGTGTATATATATATTTATATATACATATATATATATATATATATATATACATATTTATTATTATTTTTTTTTTAAGCATTTTTGAAGGTGCACCACTACTTCGCACTTTTTTTTTTTAAGCATTTTTGAAGGTGCGCCGCTACTTCGCGGATTTTCAGTTTTCGCGGGTGGTCTCGGTCCCCATTAACCGCGATAACCGAGGGTTCACTGTATTTTTTTCATTATCGAATTTTATTTTTTTCTATTCAAGTTTTGAGTTCATTTTCGTTTACTAAAATAACCTTGGGCTGCAACTACTATCACAGCAACGGCTCATTATATTTTGGCTGCTAAATATGCCAATTTGTCAGAGAGAAGACCGTGACAAAGAATGGCCCAATCGCAATAAACACTCTACACCATACGTTCCTCGTTGACGTGTACATGGGGTGTTGCAGAGCACAGGTTCCAAGCGTACCGATATTGCAAAATTGGGACAATGCGTGTGACGACACCAACTTCCGCCTCCTATGTCATCGAGCTTGGCGGCACGTTATCATTATGTATTTATTTGTAACAATTTTGACGTTGAGAGTGATATTAAAACTTAAGTAATGTGGTAGTTAAGAAAAAACCCTGGCTTGGGACCCACCGGAACAAGCTATAGCTTCATTTGTACTATTTGAGGCGCTCTCACAATCTGCGGCGCATGCACACAAGGTCGCTAAGTACGCTAGCTGCACTCGGACAAAACACGTAGGTGACTTTAAAAGAGTGACCGAAATTGCACACATGCAACTGTTTATCATAATGTCATAATTTGATATGTACATTTGAAGAGAATTTTTTTCAGCATGGGCACAAGAATTCCACCGAACATCGCCAGTTCAATGGGATTTTGGTTAAGTCCGCAAATAATTGTGGACAATATACTTTGGCTGCGCGCTCGAATAATTTTACTCGTATATACTTCAATGAGGGTGTAGTGTGGGTATCGGGATCTTTAACACGCCCTAACACGAAGCTGACTCTCCAACCGCCACAGCCTTTTAATGACGAAATTATAAAATAAACAAAAACACTGTTCAACAACATAAAATAAAATAAAAAATCACATCATACTTACATTTATAAACTTTAATCCTCAAGAACATTATTCTCAGGTTGACCGAAAGACGAGGACACGGGAGCGCCTCGGGCATGTTCTTCTTCCTTGTGTAGGCGAATGACGTTTTAAGGTGCTTGTCCGCCACCTGCTGTGCTGAACTATGTATTAAATAAGAAAAGCAAATTGTTGAATGTTTTTTCCCCAATGAAGACTGAATTGTAAAATACCCGGAAATGGCTTTTCTGTTTTATTGTGCATTTAAAAAAAATTCAGATTGTCCTTTTTTGTTGAGATAATTGTTGAATATTGAAATTGCACATGTAACTGGTAATTTAGTTTTAGATATTATTTGAACCAGTGGAGGGCCATGCATTTCACACCTGGGCCTTCAATGAAGTCCTACTTAGTCCTACTTGAATAAATCCCCCTCATAATACCATAATTTATGACACCACGGGTGGACAAACAATATACAGAAAAGCACTTAGACAGCACTGACCGAGTGTTGGACGATATAGCTTCTCTTGAAAGGTCCGTGTTGAAAATGGCCTCGCAAGTGAATCTTCAATTTCTAAAGATAAAGATGTCTTTTAATTGTCCCATAACGGGGACATTTGCAGTGTTACAGCAGCAAAGATATACATCACACAGTGGCACCGACGTAATGTAGCCGTTAATGTATAACATTGGCAGCAGGCATTCATAAAAAGCATGCAAATATACACAGTATATACGTATATACACAGATCCCCATGTATATACACACTTACAGCCCACAACATATACAAGTGTAAGGAAACACTCCTAATGCCTGTCTATGGTTCAGAGGGGAAATAAATAAAAATGCTGCAATGATAAAAAAAAATACTGAATGATTGAAAATACTGCAATGATAAAAATACTGCAAGAATAAAAGTACTGTACCCAGCCAACATGTCTAACTGGGCCCCAAATGGGGTAAATGCGGGATTCCTGGGTACCAAGTGGGAATGGGCTAGAAGTGGGCAATGGTACAGGGTTCCATGTGGGCGCCATCTGGGATTGGTGGGCATGGGCTTAAACTGGGCAAATGTTGTGGGTGCAATACGGGTTGTGTATGGGCTAAGTGGGCATGGGTTAGAACTGGTAAAGATAAAGATAAAGATGTCCTTTATTAGTCCCACAATGGGGAAATTTGAGGTGTTACAGCAGCAAAGATATAGCTCACACAGAGTCGGCGGCGTAATGTAGCCGTTAATGTATAACATTAGCAGCAGACATTCATAAAAAGCATGCAAATATACACAGTATAAACGTATCTAAGTGTAAGGAAACACTCCTAATGTCTGTCCATTATACAGAGGGGAAAATGCTGTAATGATAAAAACTACTGAATCTACTACTGAAACCATTTATAGGTCCTATTTGGGTTATGTGTGGGCTAAGTGGGCATGGGTTAGAACTGGTCAACCATGTGAGGGTCTCATATGGGCTGTATATGGGCCAAGTGGGCATGGGTTAGAGCTGGTCAACCATGTCTGGGTCCTATTTGGGTTATGTGTGGGCTAAGTGGGCATGGGTTAGAAGTGGTCACCATTTATCGGTCCTGTTTGGGTTATGTGTGGGATAAGTGGGCATAGGTTAGAGCTGGTCAACCATGTCTGGGTCCTGTATGGGTTATAGATGAGCTAAGCGGGCATGGGTTTGAAAATTTGTTCTGGAGCCTTTTTGATATTTAATGCATGCTATGCTAATAGTAACCACCCTGAAGACTATTCTCAGTAGAACTATTCAATGGATGCCAAAACGATAGAGACATGGCCATGGAGCCTATGCTGCGAGATTGTGAAAGGACGAAAATAAGTGTAGGATTTTTGAGGACCAGAAGTCAGCTTTTATTAGGTTTGACATTGATTTAACTTATGGAACAATGCAAATTATGGTCGGGTTGTTGTTGGACTTTTTCCGCTTTTGACTAAGGGACGGGTGTTTTTATTTTCTGGGACTCTTTAGAACAAGCGGCACGGTGGCGGACTGGTTAGCAAGTCCGCATCACAGTACAGAAGTGCAAGGTTCTCCCTGTGCCTGCTAGGGTTTTCGCCGGTTTCCTCCCACTTTCCAAAAACATCCATGATAGGTTGATTGGTCACTGGTCCAAGGTCTGAGTGTGAGAGCGGATGGTTGCTTGTCTCTGTGTGCCCTGCGATTGACTGGCAACCAGTTCAGGGTGTACCCTGTCGACTGCCCGAAGACAGCTGGGATAGGCTCCAGCACTCCCGGGGACCCTTGTGAGGACAAGAAGCAGTACAGAGGATTGATTGATTTATTAAAATTAAAATTAAATTCATGTATTTATCTATGCTAAATTTAACAAGGCTGGACGTTATATTTTGTGAATTTACATGTACCCCCAACTGTGACTTAATAACCCTTAAGGGACAAGATAACATTTTATAATATACCAGACAGCTAAGATTGTCATCTATGAACTATTTGACAAGGCAGGTCCAGCATTGTCAGCCACATCCAACAGTCAACACAGTTACTTTTTTTTAAATAAACAAAATCAACATTATTAATTAATGTTATTTTATTAATTCTGTATGCTGTGAAAGATCTTTATTCAAAGTATATTTGAAGTTATTTCTACCTTATTGCTTGATTTTTGTAGATTCAAGTTGGAGTTGTCAAAATTACAGATTCTTTTGAAGGCAGCATATTCAAACTGTGAGAAAAGGAGCGAATGCAAGCTACGCGGTCTTTGAGGTGCGGCAGAAGAGCTGAAAGCACGGTGAGTCCCGAACGATAATTGAATTAATTAATTAATCTTGGGTAAATGTCTGGCTCTCATTTTTTAGACTTACTTTACAATGTGTTTTGTAATTTTTCAAGGTTGCCTGTGTTGGAAAACTGCTTGGTGCGTTAGCTAAAACACAGTATGCTAAAATGATAAGTGACGAGAACACAGAGGGTATATCAACAACGTACGTACTCGAATTATTTTGGGGAAAACTTAAGTACATTATAATCACCCTTTTAATAATACTGATAAGCGTTGTGTGTTTTATTTATTTTTATGAGGACCTTTACAACGAGCTACATATTGTTAGCATTGGGCCTACGACGCTAAACACAGTGTCCCTCGATCTCTCTCCAAAATTCTCCAAAAGACTTAAGCTTTCACTCAAATTAATACAATCTACTCCACTAGCTCATTTAAGGCTTTTTTGTGATGTGTTTGATTTGGGTAAGTAAAGCAAAACATATTAACTGTTGAATGTTGCCTGTTATTTAAATAATAGAAATTCAAGATGAAAGTTGAACAGATATTGAAATGCTAGATTGGCTCATTCAGAATCATGCCACAATGTGCTTTGTATGTTTTGTGTGTGGGTTTATCAAGCTCTAATTCAATGCAGTGTCCAAAACGAGCGCGCATAATTGTTGGATGAATGTTGGTTAATAGAGTCAGATAATAGTTAAAATTCCAACAGTTGAACAGATGTTGAAATGCTAGATTGGCTCATTCAGAATCATGCCACAATGTGCTTTGTATGTTTTGTGTGTAGGCTTATCAAGCTCTAATTCAATGCAGTGTTGAGCTGCATTTGAGAGGAACTACGTAAGTAACTAATGTGGAAAAATTGTGACTTCTTTGTGTACTTTTATTTTGAATATTCAAATTTTGTGGGTAAAGGTTAGAGAAAATAAGTTAAAAATGAGAGCTGTACAGGTATTTAAGTTTTTGGTTTGTAAAATACCCGAATGTGGGTTTCAGCAGGTGAGGCAATGATTGGACAGAGCAAAAGCTATGCTCCAAAATAGAAGTGATTACACCTTCACTAGACTAACCTGCAGCTAATTACATAATTATAAAATTAACACTTTAACCTGGCTTCCCCATCACAGATGTATTCTTTTAAATGCAAAGCTTTTTGTTCTAGCTTTTGTTGTTAAATGACATTCATGCCCAAGTGTCTATGCATCCATTGCAGGGATGTTTTCTCAAGTGACGAGTCTGAAGCCTGTGATGACGAAGTACCATCTACACCTCCCCATGGATTGTCACAGAGAAAAAGCTTCCTAACCAAGAGAGGCGCTGCAGAAGGTCCTTGAGTACGTCCAACGTGTTGAGTCTGTGAGTCTACTGCAGGATCTAATGCAGGTATGAAAATGATGAAATTTTAATGTATTATCTTCAAAATTATAAATAATTATTTAATTTCTTGAAATATAAAATTAGGTACCCTAAACCCAAGTAGGAACCCCAGTCCCAGTACATTCCTGATTCTGGAGCTACAGAGATCAAACCATCCTACTGTATCACTAAATAGCCCCACCTCTAAAACCCTGATTCGGAAGGCCGAGTTGAAAGACTTCAGAGTTCAAGATGGTCAACTGCAACTATGATAAGCCGAATGTGTTCACCCCAAGTCGGAAACTGAGAAAAAGACTCAATTTTCACATGATTTCAGTCCCTTCTATATTTAAAAGAATGTATTGGGGCTCTAAAAATGTGAAATATTTTTACAAGTATTTCTTTTACTACTCATAGGCAGTTTCATAATAATAGTACAATTTGGCATCGTGTATTGTTTTTTGGTTCCATTCAAAATGCACAAGACGTATAGACATATTTTGTTTGTGGATCGCTGCAGCATCACACGAGCGCACAGAGACAAACGTGGCAGCAACTTAAAACAATTAAAATATCGAATCGAAATCGGGAACTGAAAATCAAAAATCGAATCGGGGCTTGAGTGAATCGTTACCTCCCTAATCATAATCATTTTGGTAGAATGTTGGGCTCTTGCCCTTTGAGTGTATATGGCGTTACCGAAGCTGTTCACTTAATCGACAATTCCTTTCCTGTGACGTTTATCATACCCAGTTTAACTGCCAAAATATTTTTAAGTGTGTGATGATTATCTGGATCGAGTGACACCCATGTTATAATGGTTGCAGGTATTGGTGGATTGGACGATAGTGTCAGAACAATGATGGCGTTCATCATGACAAATCCTCTGTCTCTGAAGTACAATCTCTTTGGACATCGTAGCAAGAACAAGCGCCGAGACCTGCCTTTTTCTGATGTTCTATACGGTAATATATTTTTTTTTTAATTTTTTTTTTAAGGGATTGTGGTGTGAAGACATTTCAGCATGTCCCATAAGGTTTCACAATCATTAAATAGCTTTACTAAGTTGGCTTCTTGTCTTTTTTGTTTTAGGAGCACTGAAAAGGAATGGAGCCACAAAGGACATCAACGAGAAGGACACAGGCAACCCTGTCCAAGTGGTTCATGGGAGCTTGTGATCAAGGTGGGAATAGGGCAGTTCGAGCTCGGAGATCTCAAGGCAACTGTCAGGTTTAAAACGTCCTGACGCCATTTTTAGACTGAAGGTGGCATAAATCCAGACCAAACCAGTTAGAGTTTTGTTTTTGACCATTCGCGAATGGGAGAGGAAGTCAGGAGGTGAAGCAGGCGTCTTGCCAGTTCAATCTCGCGCACTCTCTCTCACTCTCTACCACCCGTTCGGTCTTTTATCAGCAACCTAAGCAGACAATGGAGGTCTGTCTGAAATTCTAGCAGGCAGGCAGGAAGCAATCAACCACAGTAGTCAGTCAGGAATTCGAAACTAAAGTGTGTGCGTGTGTTCCAGTTGTGCGCGTGTGTGCTAAAGCAATAATGTGAGTGTCTGTGTGTGTGCGCAATTATAACTGATACAAATAGTGTATAAAAACATGATTAGAAATACACAAACTATTTACATATCCTCATCCCATCTCACATTCACCCGTTTGTGGGTTTAAATCATGTCCTTACGGCTTTAAGACAGATCATCATAATGAAATCATACAACAGTGTGGTCATCCGTGGAGGGGCGAAAACCCTCAGTAGGGACAAAATTCCCCTCCTCCCTTCCGGCGTGGAACGAGATTCTCATGGTATGTTGGTCACTTGGGAATAAAACATAAAAAAACTTCACTATACCTAGTGAAAAATAACAAAACTGTCTCCACGCAGAGTTTGTCTCCACGCAGAGCTTGTCTCTGCGGCGACTTGATGGAGGCCCTTGCCTCGTTGTAGGAGGGGACAGCCGTCTTTACCTCCCGGATCTTCGTGTGTGGTGTATGTGTGTGCATGTGTGGGGGCAGGGGCAAAAGGGTCCATGTGTTATTTAGGTTTCAGTGTCCAGTTCGAGTTTGTCATTGTCCAGTTCGAATTCGTCATTCTCAACATCAATCAGGTTGTAATGGTACATTTGGGCAACAAACATGCAGTTAATAATCATCTTTGTCATAAGAATAATGCAACATGAACAGACTACACATAACAAAAATGAAAACCATAATTATCCCGGTATATTGTCTTTCAAATTCTTCGTAGTGGTCATAACATCAATAATTGTTTCATTTTATTAAAAATGTAAATGCAGTAATGTTCTCCAATCAAGGCTAAAATTCTTTATGTACGTCATTAATTTCCAAACAATATCTAATCTTTTTGTTCTGTGGCTTCAACATTCGTATCTGTGGCTGGTTGTGCGGTTCCGATGTGCGTGTGGTCCGATATTGTGACTCAGGTGGGCTCCTGTTCGAGGGATTCGCGTTGCTCGGCCTTTAGCTGGAAACCGGAGAAGCTTGTACTGCAACTGGTGGATCCAGCTGCCACGCCCCGCGACCTTTGCTGCCGTCGGGGTCACTGCAATCATCTGGCGAGGGCCATCTCAGCATTCACTTGTCCCAACGAAGTCGTTTCAGCACCTTGAAGAAGAGTTGGTCTCCCACACGGACGTGATTTCTCTGTGGATCAGAACACACTGACCAGTAATTGCGTCTTTTTTTTTTTTTTTCTTTTTGGTCAAAACATGTTTCCCATGTGGACTGGGACTGATGTGCCAGTCGCTGGTGGTTCTGATGAACCTGAGAGTCGATAGGGGATAGTGTCCTAACTTCGGCTGGCACTATCCTCATTGTTGTGATTGAAACACAGTCTGGTCATTGTCTCCTTTTTTTCCCTCATTGTCTTGATAAGTCTGCCCTTAACAGTCCCATTAGTGCGTTCCACAAGTCCTGCAGACTGTATGCACAATGACGCTTTGAGTCAATTTTGCAACAACTGTCCCACTTGTTACAACATCATTCACAAAATGCATAATTTTCACTTCAAATCACTTCTTGAAATTCCAAATGTCAGGATAATTTGTGTTAGGTTGAAGATGTATTTTATCCCATATTTTACTCTATTAGTATTGCAAAAGAATTGTTCCACAGCGTGACCCATGTTTGACCATATGGATGAGAAGACTTCACAGAGAAGCGGATGCCTGAAGACTGGATCAACGTCTGCAACATCAAAGGAGGTGTGCTGAGACACACCTCTGAAACAAAAGGACTGAGACTTTAGTACCAGAGCACTAAAAGGGCATATCTGCCTTTTCAATCAGTGGATGACTGCCATTGATGTCTGTCTTTCCTCTTGTGTCTGAGATGTTTACATGTTCCTGCTGGTGCTCCCCCCTTCATCCCTTAGTGCAAATACATTGTATTGTTAGGGACTTCCCTAATAAAATAGAGGGCTCGGCGGAGTGTGCTCCAGAACGAATTTGGAGATGTAACTGAGCACACCTCCGTTCGTTCTCCTCGCGAGTAAAAGATCAACTCTTGTCTTCCTTCCATTCATTTAGCCTATGTTCAGTGAATGCTTAGGTGATTGAACCTGACAATTTGATTACACAACACTTTTTCCAACTGTTTTAGCATCAACATATGTTGTCGGAAACAACTTAATCCATTTTGAAAACATATGAATTACAACCAAACAATATTGCATCTCAAACAAATAACACTGTCTAAAAAAAAGTTTTTTGTTGAAAAGTCTGTATGTGGGAACAATTTCATATCATACTACCCCTCTCTTGACACATAGTTATGCTCTTGTGTCACTCTTATTACTTTTCCAATCAATGAATTAGGCAGCCAGGATTTGCCATCTGCCAATTTGCTGATCCTGTCCTCAGCAATGTTTGCACCTTTGTTCTCCCAATGTGTGCGTTCAATTACTGGTACCTTTTTCCCTGGCGTGGGATCAAATTGTCAAGTTGATTTTCTGCGTGTGTGTGCGTGTGGGGGTGTGTTCATTTTCCCTTTTAGCTGCGCTGTGTCGATATAAAGGCGAGGCAGTTTCCAATTGTAATTGTGTCATTTTCTGTTAAGTGAATTTTGCGTTCACAAATAACTATTTTAGACGTGCTTTATGCACAACTTTTCTTTTCCTGTTGTGGTTTTTAAAGCCCAATGTCGACAGAACGCATGAACATTTATCTTGACTGTCAGTCCACATTGTAACCATACAACTCATACAAGATGGGAAACCCCAAATTTTAATTAGCTCACACCCGCCTACGCTCTTCCTGCTTATCCTAACAATCTCTTATCCGTTGGTATCACAATGTTAGTACTCCCATCGCATAAAAGTCAGTTTGATTTCAGGCTGCGACCTTGGTTCTCAAACACTTTTACTTCTTATCAGTCTGGAATGCGCACCTGGTCTGTGTTACAAGTCTGAGTTCCTCCAGTCGGGAGGAAGGTCAAGTCGCGGTTTGGTGATAATTTGGACGGCTCCACAGTCGTGTGGCGCCTCCTAGATGATGCGGGGAAAAAATGACGCTGGGCTGAAATGCACCGCAACTTATCAGTATAATGTGTCCCTGTGACAATTAGGCCGGCGTGCAATGTGAATGTGGTGGGAAAAGAATGTAATTTTTTGATTCCTTAAAGCAGCAGTGAAAGCTCTTAATCACACTCTAAGTGGTTCTCTGCCACGAAATCCAAATTGTTGTGACTAAATATGCAAATGAATTCATTTTGCCCTGGTTCCTGCAGTAACCCAGGCTAATGAAGTCATTTTTTGCAGTCACTGTTTTGCTCAAATGGCTTATAATAATTTGGTAGTGCGTTAAGATGCTTTGTCGATACAATCTTGTAGTGTATCTTCACAAGTTCCAACATACACAACCCATTCCATGGCCATGACGATACTGTTTTAAAGATTACCAAGGCTTGTTGGACCTTTCTCTGCCACATAAATTACAGCCCTGAGAGGCACTGGGCCTCAACTTTATCTATGAAGGGTCAGGGATTTAATGGGGGTCACCGAGGCGTCCCAAGGAAAGTTTTTACAGAAAAGTGGTCTGGCAATATCTTTTCTCTTTCTTATCACTGACAATGCGCCCCTTTAAAGTTTTGACGTTTGTTTGAATTCGCCCGTGCTTATTAATTCTATTGAAGTCCAATTTTGCCAGTGTATCACGGCCTAATGAGTAAAACGCATGTTGATGTAGAACTCCTTCTACACACACTTTTATGTTTGACTTTTTACGTCACGTGATCCTCCATTGCTACCACATCTCGTCCTGAAAAGTTAATGTTTTGTAACAAGACTTACTGCTTCCTCCTTTCTTTCTTTTCTTTTTCCTTCCTTCTGCCCAACACGTTCATGCTTTCTGTGCATAATTTAGAATTTTCTTTTCCATTTTACAAGTTGGCCAATTTAAATTAGGTTGTTTTATTTGAAAAGCCTGTAATTCTCTTTTTTTTCCCCTTTTCACCTAATCACAAATTTCTTATCACAAAAATGAACATGTTAATTCTATTTTATTTCCTATTTTTCCAATCTTGTGACTCATTTCACTTCAACCAGTTCTACCTTAAAGTGGACAAGTACACATCAATGTTTTTTGTAGTTTCTATTTTCTTCTCTGCTTTAATGAAAATTATAGCCCTTCTAGCCAAATTTTTCCTGTGTCATTTCTATCTCTGCATTTCATTCCATTTCTGGCCTACCTTAATACTAAAACAAAAATGCTCTTTCAAAAATTAAAACTATCTAAAACTAGTGATGGCAAAATGAAGCCCCATAAAGCAGCCAAGCCCTGCAGGGAAATACTTCACACACGAATGGGCTTCGAGATGCTTCATTTTTCTTGACTACGCCATCCCATGGACAGAAAAATGTATAACATGCTTGGTGCATGCAATAAAATGGTGAGCTGTAAATCATGCTCTGCCCACCAAACAATATGTATTTGAAGAGTGATTTTAATTGTTCTGTTTTACTTTGTCTTCTAACTTCTCCAATATTCAGACAGCTCCGCCGAGACCAACGTTTCACCCCCACACTGATATAAAATGGACCCAACCGTTTGGGTCTCTTTCCAAATTTGGTACCAAAGCCTCCCCCACAGTGCGGCAGCTATCTTGAATTGGCCCGTTCCCAGAAAGTTTTACTTCATTCAGTGTCATTCAGTATTATTCAAAATCTTTCAGTGTCATTCCAAACCATTCAATGTCATTCACAATCTTTCCACATCCTTCCACCTTCCATCGTTCAGTGTCATTCCACATTCTCTTTCATATATAACATAACATAACAATAACATAATCCTGGGTCAGCAGACACCTAATTAATGTGTTAATACATGATACATTTTTCTATAAGCAACCCTTATGATTGTAACGTATTTTTAATTCTTTCTAGGCGGGAACTGTCCGAACAAAAAATTCATGCAATTTGTAATTAGACACTTTGTCATACAAAAAGTCACTCAGGGCAAGAGAAAAAAAATTGTCACTTGCCCAAGTTGGGCAAGTAATTTGGCCACTCGGGCAAGGCAAATTTTAGTGGCACTTGCCCTATGGGCAAGCAGTTTTTAAAGTTAACTTCGAACCCTGTGATGGTGTCTTGTGACCTGTCTTTATCAGCTGATGTTCCATGAAGGCGTGCCTTACCTGTCACAAGAATGAAGGCAAGTCACGCCCCCCGCTGTCCATTCACTCCGCCAAGACGCTGCTCCAGGTGGTAGAGAGGATGAAGGCTCCCTTGTCTCTGTTCATGGTTTTTATGCCTCGCTTGCAGATCTCAATGGCCTCTCTGATCCAGCGCTGTAGTTTGTTCTCTTCTGTGCGGATGACCCTGCCCTTCTCCCGGTCCATGATGTGGTTTTCCCTTTTGCAGTGGTCAGTGATTGCTGATTTGTAATGTTCATGTTGTGCTTGTTCTTTTACTGCTCTGATTTTTTAATTTTTTTGACAGGTAAGTCACACCCTCATGGAACATCAGCTGATAAAGACTGGTCTCAAGACACCATCATGCGACACTCTGAAGAAGGCGAAAGACTCGCTGAAACATGTCAGGTAAAAAATTAACCTAAAACATAAATGTCTGCTTTTAATGAATCAGTCAAATATCAATAATAAGAAGACAAAATGAACCTAATACAAATAAATGAATGCTTAATAACTCCCCTGCACATGCTCCTAAAAATCCAAACCTTCACCTGTAAATAAAACGTCCCGACCTGAAGACATCTTAATGTTATTATTTTGTTTTACACACAGCGCCGCCAAGTGGAATCAAAAATTTGTTTTTATTTAAATTTTCACGTACTGCACGGTGCCCTTCTGACGAATCCGACTGAAAATTAGTCAGAAAAGACTCAAGACAATGATCTTACTCTCTGCCGAATTTTGTGACGTTTTGGCAAAAGGCGTGGCTATTACGGTGCTGAAAAGTCCGATTGTACTTTGTGACAACAAAAGCTCCGGCAACATGACTCAGATGATCCTATCTTCTCGAAGTTGTACACATTTGAGGATACTTCAGCCCTGAAGACTTCTACCAACTTATTTTTCATCGTAGTAGTAGCGCCACCAACTGGTAAAAGCTAATACAAGTTATTTTCTTGGATGTTTTTCTCCGTGCAACTCAACAAGGTCGCCCTCATATATGCTCGGATTACTGTTTCGGCCATGAGGATGTCACAATACGAAATTCGTCCTTTTTCGTGAAAGGTTGTGGGAGTGGCATTGCACTGTTCGGCAATAAAACAACGCTGATTATGAGGTTGTAAATATGAACGACAACTCGTGAAACTTTACACACACATCAGGCCGAGCAAATTTATCAATATTTTATACGTTAGTTGTGCAGCTTTTTTGAAATGGCTCGCCATGGCCCTCGAGAAATGTTCAAAAAAGCAACCCTGGTTGAGTGTTTCACCTCGCCTTTTGTAAATTTTATGGAGTACAGTGAACCCTCGGTTATCGCGGTTAATGGGGACCGAGACCACCCGCGAAAACTGAAAATCCGCGAAGTAGCGGCACACCTTCAAAAATGCTTAAAAAAAATACAATATATATAATAAATATATAAATATATATATATATATATATATATATATATATATATATATATACGGGGAGAGAGAGAGTGAAATTCATGTTATAACAAAAAAAACAAATTATTATTAAAACATATTATTTTTTAATTCCCCAGCCATTCTTTTTGTATTTATTTAATTACTCCGACTTTTACCTGCTGGTACGCCGTCCGGTGTACCCTGTGAAATGAAAGGTGGCATTCTTTATTTATTTATTCATTTATTCATTCATAACTGACAGCCTCGCGCTCCGCTCGTGCCCGGGCGGAAGAGGTGCTCCAATTCGGCTTAACTGTGACACACGCCCGCCCTCCTCCCCCGGAACTTCCATTCGGTTAAACTTAGGGGCCGCTTGGCACCGCCCGTGCCCGGGGAAGGTGCTCCTCTTCGGCTTACTGTGACGCGAGCATGCCCTCCTCCTCCGGAGCTTCCATTCAGTTAAACTTAGGGGCCGCTTGAAACCGCCCGTGCCCGGGGAAGGTGCTCCTCTTCGGCTTACTGTGACGCGAGCATCCCCTCCTCCTCCGGAGCTTCCATTCGGTTAAACTTAGGGGCCGCTTGGAACCGCCCGTGCCCGTGGAAGGTGCTCCTCTTCGGCTTACTGTGACGCGAGCATGCCCTCCTCCTCCGGAGCTTCCATTCGGTTAAACTTAGGGGCCGCTTGGCACCGCCCGTGCCCGGGGAAGGTGTTCCTCTACGGCTTAACTGCCACGCACGCCGGCCGGAGCTCTGGTACGGTCCAAACCGCGCGAAACGTCGCCACCGATCGTGTCCGGGGGAACGTGCTCTTCTTCGTCCACTCTCCTCTTCGCCCACGCTCTTCTTCGGCGCACGCCGGCCGTCTAACCGCTCCAGCGCCCCGTCGTGCCGCTCGGCGAAACTACAATGCCCCCGAATATTTTTTAGACCCGCGAAGCACTGAACCCGCGAAAGGTGAACCGCGAAGTAGCGAGGGTTCACTGTATGTATAAGACCAAGACCTACAAAAAAGTCTCTTGGAGCAATGAGCTAGGTTTTACAGGAAGTCGGCCATTTTTAATTTCCTTAAAAGGGGGCGGGTCACCACAATGGACTTTGTGTAGAAATTATTATTGGGGCCCGAGCAGCGACGGCGGCGAGGTCCCTATTGTTTTTGTAGAAATTATTATTAGGGCCCGAGCAGCGACCGCTACGAGGTCCCCATTATTTTTGTGGAAATTATTATTATTTTTATTATTATTATTAGGGCCCGAGCAGTGACCGCTGCGAGGTCCCTATTGTTTTTCTAGAAATTGTTATTAGGGCCCGAGCTGCGACGGCTGCGAGGTCCCTATTGTTTTTGTAGAAAATATTATTACTTTTATTATTAATAATATTATTATTATTATTATTAGGGCCTGAGCAGCGACCGCTGCGAAGTCCCTATTGTTTTTGTAGAAATTATTATTATTATTATTTTTCCGATTGTTCGATCGCATTTTTGACCCCCGAAACATGCACAAAAACTCACCAAACTTGGCAGTCTCATCGGGCATGGCGAAAAATTTGATATTTTAACGTCTAATATGAACAGGAAGTGAGTTATGAATTTTTGAAAGTCCGACTTTTGCCCTTTTTTGCATGTTTACAGGGGTCATTCTTTTGCACCCTGATCCTAAAGGCTTCATCTGATTGCCTTAAAGTTCTGTCTGGAGCATCTTAAGACCTGGGACAAACACTGGGGCTAAAATTTTTTGTTTCCGAAATACTATATGACGGGGGCGGGGCTTCAAAGTTTTCACTTAAGATTTCCTTCGCCGCAATGGACAAAATGCTTAATAACTCTCCTGCACGTGCTGCTAAAAATCCAAAACTTCACATGTACATAAAGAGTCGGTACCTGAAGACATCTATATGTTTATATTCAGTTATACACCTTGCGCCAATCAATATAAATTTTTACATTTTGACGTACTGCACGGTGCCCTTTTAACGAATCCGATTGAAAATTGGCTAGAAAAGACTCAAGACATTGATCTTACTCTATCCCTATTTTTATGACTTTCCTTCAAAGGGCGTGGCTATTACGGTGCCGCAGAGTCTGATTATTCTCCGTGGCAACAAAAGTTCCTGCAAAATGATTCAGATGATCCATCTTCTGGAAATCTTTCACATTTGAGGATATTCAGGCCCTGAAGACGGCTGCCAACTTATTTTTGATCGCAGTGGTAGCGCCACCAACTGGTTAAAACAAATACAAATTATTTTCGTTGATGTTTTTCTCCGGGCAGGTTAACAAAATCTACCTTATATTTGCTCGGATGAGTGTTTAGGCCTTGAGCATGTCACAATACGAAAGTCTTTCGCCTTCTTCAGAGTGTCACATGATGGTGTCTTGTGACCCGTCTTTATCAGTTGATGTTCCATGAGGGCGTGACTTACCTGTCACAAGAATGAAGGCAAGTCACGCCCCCCGCTGTCCGTTCACTCCGCCAAGATGCTGGTCCAGGTGGTAGAGAGGATGAAGGCTCCCTTGTCTCTGTTCATGGTTTTTATGCCTCGCTTGCAGATCTCAATGGCCTCTCTGATCCAGCGCTGTTGTTTGTTCTCTTCTGTGCGGATGACCCTGCCCTTCTCCCGGTCCATGATGTGGTTTTCCCTTTTGCAGTGGTCAGTGATTGCTGATTTGTAATGTTCATGTTGTGCTTGTTCTTTTACTGCTCTGATTTTTTCATTTTTTTGACAGGTAAGTCACACCCTCATGGAACATCAGCTCAAGACACCATCATGCGACACTCTGAAGAAGGCGAAAGACTCGCCGAAACATGTCAGGTAAAAAATTAACCTAAAACATAATTGTCTGCTTTTAATGAATCAGTCAAATATCAATAATAAGAAGACAAAATGAACCTAATACAAATAAATGAATGCTTAATAACTCCCCTGCACATGCTCCTAAAAATCCAAACCTTCACCTGTAAATAAAACGTCCCGACCTGAAGACATCTTAATGTTATTATTTTGTTATACACACAGTGCCGCCAAGTGGAATCAAAAATGTGTTTTTATTTTAATTTTCACGTACTGCACGGTGCCCTTTTGACGAATCCGACTGAAAATTAGTCAGAAAAGACTCAAGACAATGATCTTACTCTCTGCCGAATTTTGTGACGTTTTGGCAAAAGGCGTGGCTATTAAGGTGCTGAAAAGTCCGATTGTACTCTGTGGCAACAAAAGCTCCGGCAACATGACTCAGATGATCCTATCTTCTCGAAGTTGTACACATTTGAGGATACTTCAGCCCTGAAGACATCTACCAACTTATTTTACATCGTAGTAGTAGCGCCACCAACTGGTAAAAGCTAATACAAGTTATTTTCTTGGATGTTTTTCTCCGTGCAACTCAACAAGGTCGCCCTCATATATGCTCGGATGACTGTTTCGGCCATGAGGATGTCACAATACGAAATTCGTCCTTTTTCGTGAAAAGTTGTGGGAGTGGCATTGCACTGTTCGGCAATAAAACAAAGCTGATTATGAGGTTCTAAATATGAACGACAACTCGTAAAACTTTACACACACATCAGGCCGAGCAAATTTATCAATATTTTATACGTTAGTTGTGCAGCTTTTTTGAAATGGCTCGCCATGGCCCTCGAGAAATGTTAAAAAAAAGCAGCTCTGGTTGAGTGTTTCACCTCGCTTTTTGTAAATTTTATGGAGTACAGTGAACCCTCGGTTATCGCGGTTAATGGGGACCGAGACCACCCGCGAAAACTGAAAATCCGCGAAGTAGCGGCGCACCTTCAAAAATGCTTAAAAAAAATATACAATATATATAATAAATATATATATATATAATAAATATATATATATATATATATATATATATATATATATATATATATATATATATATATATATATATATACGGGGAGAGAGAGAGTGAAATTCATGTTATAACAAAAAAAACAAATTATTATTAAAACGTATTATTTTTTTATTCCCCAGCCATTCTTTTTGTATTTATTTAATTACTCCGACTTTTACCTGCTGGTACGCCGTCCGGTGTGCCCTGTGAAATGAAAGGTAGCATTCTTTATTTATTTATTCATTTATTCATTCATAACTGACAGCCTCGCGCTCCGCTCGTGCCCGGGCAGAAGAGGTGCTCCAATTCGGCTTAACTGTGACACACGCCCGCCCTCCTCCCCCGGAGCTTCCATTCGGTTAAACTTAGGGGCCGCTTGGCACCGCCGTGCCCGGGGAAGGTGCTCCTCTTCGGCTTACTGTGACGCGAGCATGCCCTCCTCCTCCGGAGCTTCCATTCGGTTAAACTTAGGGGCCGCTTGGCACCGCCCGTGCCCGGGGAAGGTGCTCCTCTTCGGCTTACTGTGACGCGAGCATGCCCTCCTCCTCCGGAGCTTCCATTCGGTTAAACTTAGGGGCCGCTTGGAACCGCCCGTGCCCGGGGAAGGTGCTCCTCTTCGGCTTACTGTGACGCGAGCATGCCCTCCTCCTCCGGAGCTTCCATTCGGTTAAACTTAGGGGCCGCTTGGCACCGCCCGTGCCCGGGGAAGGTGCTCCTCTACGGCTTAACTGCCACGCACGCCGGCCGGAGCTCTGGTACGGTCCGAACCGCGCGAAACGTCGCCACCGATCGTGTCCGGGGGAACGTGCTCTTCTTCGTCCACTCTCCTCTTCGCCCACGCTCTTCTTCGGCGCACGCCGGCCGTCTAACCGCTCCAGCGCCCCGTCGTGCCGCTCGGCGAAACTACAATGCCCCCGAATATTTTTTAGACCCGCGAAGCACTGAACCCGCGAAAGGTGAACCGCGAAGTAGCGAGGGTTCACTGTATGTATAAGACCAAGACCTACAAAAAAGTCTCTTGGAGCAATGAGCTAGGTTTTACAGGAAGTCGGCCATTTTGAATTTACTTAAAAGGGGGCGGGTCACCACAATGGACTTTGTGTAGAAATTATTATTGGGGCCCGAGCAGCGACCGCGGCGAGGTCCCTATTGTTTTTGTAGAAAATATTATTACTTTTATTATTATTATTATTAGGGCCTGAGCAGCGACCGCTGCGAAGTCCCTATTGTTTTTGTAGAAATTATTATTATTATTATTTTTCCGATTGTTCGATCGCATTTTTGACCCCCGAAACATGCACAAAAACTCACCAAACTTGGCAGTCTCATCGGGCATGGCGAAAAATTTGTTATTTTAACGTCTAATATGAACAGGAAGTGAGTTATGAATTTTTGAAAGTCCGACTTTTGCCCTTTTTTGCATGTTTACAGGGGTCATTCTTTTGCACCCTGATCCTAAAGGCTTCATCTGATTGCCTTAAAATTCTGTCTGTAGCATCTGAAGACCTGGGACAAACACTGGGGCTAAAATTTTTTGTTTCCGAAATACTATATGACGGGGGCGGGGCTTCAAAGTTTTCACTTAAGATTTCCTTCGCCGCAATGGACAAAATGCTTAATAACTCTCCTGCACATGCTGCTAAAAATCCAAAACTTCACATGTACATAAAAAGTCTGTACCTGAAGACATCTATATGTTTATATTCAGTTATACACCTTGCGCCAATCAATATCATTTTTTACATTTTGACTTACTGCACGGTGCCCTTTTAACGAATCTGATTGAAAATTGGCTAGAAAAGACTCAAGACATTGATCTTACTCTATCCCTATTTTTGTGACTTTCCTTCGAAGGGCGTGGCTATTACGGTGCCGCAGAGTCTGATTATTCTCCGTGGCAACAAAAGTTCCTGCAAAATGATTCAGATGATCCATCTTCTCGAAATTTTTCACATTTGAGGATATTCAGGCCCTGAAGACGGCTGCCAACTTATTTTTGATCGCAGTGGTAGCGCCACCAACTGGTTAAAACAAATACAAATTATTTTCGTTGATGTTTTTCAGGTGAACAAAATCTACCTTATATTTGCTCGGATGAGTGTTTAGGCCTTGAGCATGTCACAATACGAAAGTCTTTCGCCTTCTTCAGAGTGTCACATGATGCTGTCTTGTGACCCGTCTTTATCAGCTGATGTTCCATGAGGGCGTGACTTACCTGTCACAAGAATGAAGGCAAGTCACGCCCCCGCTGTCCGTTCACTCCGCCAAGATGCTGGTCCAGGTGGTAGAGGATGAAGGCTCCCTTGTCTCTGTTCATGGTTTTTATGCCTCGCTTGCAGATCTCAATGGCCTCTCTGATCCAGCGCTGTTGTTTGTTCTCTTCTGTGCGGATGACCCTGCCCTTCTCCCGGTCCATGATGTAGTTTTCCCTTTTGCAGTGGTCAGTGATTGCTGATTTGTAATGTTCATGTTGTGCTTGTTCTTTTACTGCTCTGATTTTTTTCATTTTTTTGACAGGTAAGTCACACCCTCATGGAACATCAGCTCAAGACACCATCATGCGACACTCTGAAGAAGGCGAAAGACTCGCCGAAAGATGTCAGGTAAAAAATTTACCTAAAACATAATTGTCTGCTTTTAATGAATCAGTCAAATATCAATAATAAGAAGACAAAATGAACCTAATACAAATAAATGAATGCTTAATAACTCCCCTGCACATGCTCCTAAAAATCCAAACCTTCACCTGTAAATAAAACGTCCCGACCTGAAGACATCGTAATGTTATTATTTTGTTATACACACAGTGCCGCCAAGTGGAATCAAAAATTTGTTTTTATTTTAATTTTCACGTACTGCACGGTGCCCTTTTGACGAATCCGACTGAAAATTAGTCAGAAAAGACTCAAGACAATGATCTTACTCTCTGCCGAATTTTGTGACGTTTTGGCAAAAGGCGTGGCTATTAAGGTGCTGAAAAGTCCGATTGTACTCTGTGGCAACAAAAGCTCCGGCAACATGACTCAGATGATCCTATCTTCTCGAAGTTGTACACATTTGAGGATACTTCAGCCCTGAAGACATCTACCAACTTATTTTACATCGTAGTAGTAGCGCCACCAACTGGTAAAAGCTAATACAAGTTATTTTCTTGGATGTTTTTCTCCGTGCAACTCAACAAGGTCGCCCTCATATATGCTCGGATGACTGTTTCGGCCATGAGGATGTCACAATACGAAATTCGTCCTTTTTCGTGAAAAGTTGTGGGAGTGGCATTGCACTGTTCGGCAATAAAACAAAGCTGATTATGAGGTTCTAAATATGAACGACAACTCGTAAAACTTTACACACACATCAGGCCGAGCAAATTTATCAATATTTTATACGTTAGTTGTGCAGCTTTTTTGAAATGGCTCGCCATGGCCCTCGAGAAATGTTAAAAAAAGCAGCTCTGGTTGAGTGTTTCACCTCGCTTTTTGTAAATTTTATGGAGTACAGTGAACCCTCGGTTATCGCGGTTAATGGGGACCGAGACCACCCGCGAAAACTGAAAATCCGCGAAGTAGCGGCGCACCTTCAAAAATGCTTAAAAAAAATATACAATATATATAATAATATATATATATATATATATATATATATATATATATATATATATATATATATATATATATATATATATATATATACGGGGAGAGAGAGAGTGAAATTCATGTTATAACAAAAAAACCAAATTATTATTAAAACGTATTATTTTTTTATTCCCCAGCCATTCTTTTTGTATTTATTTAATTACTCCGACTTTTACCTGCTGGTACGCCGTCCGGTGTGCCCTGTGAAATGAAAGGTGGCATTCTTTATTTATTTATTCATTTATTCATTCATAACTGACAGCCTCGCGCTCCGCTCGTGCCCGGGCAGAAGAGGTGCTCCAATTTGGCTTAACTGTGACACACGCCCGCCCTCCTCCCCCGGAGCTTCCATTCGGTTAAACTTAGGGGCCGCTTGGCACCGCCCGTGCCCGGGGAAGGTGCTCCTCTTCGGCTTACTGTGACGCGAGCATGCCCTCCTCCTCCGGAGCTTCCATTCGGTTAAACTTAGGGGCCGCTTGGAACCGCCCGTGCCCGGGGAAGGGGCTCCTCTACGGCTTAACTGCCACGCACGCTGGCCGGAGCTCTGGTACGGTCCGAACCGCGCGAAACGTCGCCACCGATCGTGTCCGGGGGAACGTGCTCTTCTTCGTCCACTCTCCTCTTCGCCCACGCTCTTCTTCGGCGCACGCCGGCCGTCTAACCGCTCCAGCGCCCCGTTGTGTCGCTCGGCGAAACTACAATGCCCCCGAATATTTTTTAGACCCGCGAAGCACTGAACCCGCGAAAGGTGAACCGCGAAGTAGCGAGGGTTCACTGTATGTATAAGACCAAGACCTACAAAATAGTCTCTTGGAGCAATGAGCTAGGTTTTACAGGAAGTCGGCCATTTTGAATTTACTTAAAAGGGGGCGGGTCACCACAATGGACTTTGTGTAGAAATTATTATTGGGGCCCGAGCAGCGACCGCGGCGAGGTCCCTATTGTTTTTGTAGAAATTGTTATTAGGGCCCGAGCTGCGACGGCTGCGAGGTCCCTATTGTTTTTGTAGAAAATATTATTACTTTTATTATTATTATTATTATTATTATTATTAGGGCCTGAGCAGCGACCACCTTGCACCACCCAGTGGTGACAAAAATTATAATTTTTTACATTTTGACGTACTGCACGGTGCCCTTTTAACGAATCTGATTGAAAATTGGCCAAAAATGACTTTAGACATTGATCTTGTTGAATCCTTTTGGGCAATTTATCGATACTCATAGTGGTGTCTTTGAAAAAGGTACCGATGACGCGCTGGTCCAATGATCAGCATCTCGGTTTTATCTGAGTTAAGACGCAAAAAATTGAAAGACATTCATAGTTTAATTTCGGCAAGGCATGCCTCTAATTTATAGCAATCACACGGATTCGTTATATCCAACGGCATGTATAATTGCGTATCATCAGCATAGTGTCCCCCAAAATGGGTCTGATATCACGATAGCTCGAGGGTATTTTGAAATGATTATTTTAAAATCAGTGTTGATGACAATGAAATGTGCATATTTCAGGTGTTTTTTTTTTTATTGTGAAATTACACCAGATTTTGATGGGACCACTTTTGATGAACAGCTGGGGTCGTCGAGTGTCCAACAAAACTAGTCTGGTATTACGACAGCTCCAGCTCTTTTATTTTAAAATGCCTCCTTACATTTTGATGGGACTACTTTTGGTGGAAAGCTGTGTTGTCTAGTGTCCTCCAAACCTGGTTTGGTATTACCATAGCTAGAGGATATTTTTTAATGAAATTTTAAAGTCAGGCATGATGACAGTGAAATGTGCAGATTTCAGGCAACTTTTAGTTTGAAATTACAAATTAGATTTCAATGGGACCACTTTTTATGGACAGCTGGGGTAGTCTCGTGTCCCACAAAACTGGTCTGGTATCACGAAAGCTCGAGCTATGTTTTTTTTTAACTCAGTGGTGATGACCGTGAAATAAGCGAATTTCAGGCTACTTTTATTTTGAAGTGCCACATCACATTTTGATGTGACCACTTTTGGTGGACAGCCGGTGTGGTCTAGTATCCCCAGTCCTGGTTTGGTATCACGATAGTTTGAGGATATTTTTTAAAGATTTTTCTTTTAAATCAGTGTTGATCACAGTGCATATTTCAGGTGATTTTTTTATTTTGAAATGCCACATCAAATTTTGAAGTGACCACTTTTTGTGGACAACTGGGGTGGTCTGGTGTCCCGCAGAACTCGTCTGGTATCACGATAGCTTGAGGATTTTGTAATGATTTTAATTTTTTTAATCATTGGTGACGACAGACAAATAAGCAAATTTTCACGCTTTTATTTTTAAATATCCAATCAGATTTTGATGGGACCACATTTGTTTTTCCGGTTCCGTCGCCACGCGAGTGGCTACCTGCTAGAGCAGCACGGCTCACTATTTGAGCCTTTTTCGCGTGTTTTTCCCTTTACCCAGTTTTATTTATTTTACCTCATCGCAGCAATGGACATCCAAATTGCGGTGGTTTTATTGCTGCTGAGGGCTGTTTTTTGCGTGATCGTGTCCGGAGATGTCACTGGGAGCTACGGATCAATCGTTTACACAAGAGATCAGCTGTTAGCACTTCGTGCTAACCCCGTGCCGACTCCCGGAGCGAGACCCGATATCCCCCACGAGTTGAGGAGGAAGAGACGGGGGATGTCGCGCGGGGGCGAAACGCCAGGCAAAGAGGAGGCGTGACCACCCCGTCCTCCCGTCCGTTTTTATGGGAAATGTTAGATACCTTCCCAAGAAAATGGACGAGCTAACAGCGCTAACGCGGCACGAGAGGAACTTCCAATGAGCTAGCTTGCTGATGTTCACGGATTCATGGCTAACAGAGCTAACGCCGGACACCGTTGTGGAATTTGACGGCTTCCAAATACTACTTGCGGACAGGACACTGGAAAGCGGTAAGAGGAAAGAGGAGGGCTGGCTGTGTCTGTTAATGATAGATAGTGTAACCCTAGGCACATCACAGCTAAGGAGCAACTTTCCAGTCGGGACAATGAGCTGCTAGCTGTTAGCATGCGTCCATACTTGACAAGCATCGCGAGTTAACAAGGACGCGCACGTAACAGGTGCGTGAGTAAACTGCTTAAAACTTTGATCGTCATTCGGCTGACCTACAAATTGAGACGCTACAGTCAGTTTGACGTTTTTGTTTGCTTCATTGTGGATTGACATGGAGGAACAAGACAGTGGAAAGCGGACATTAAAAATGACGGAGAAAAGCTGTAGAAGATCACAAGCCTAAACGGATGCAGGCACGCAGCTGCAAATTTGCTCAATTGACCTCCATGCAACGTCAAATTGAACAATTGATGGAGGATGATGCAAATGTTGACGCTGTAAAAAACTGAGGTTCGTGTTTGCTTTAGCGGCATGGAGCAAGAATTTGTGGACCTCAATTCCGGTCTGCAAAATTTAAAGACTGAAGAGGATTTTGCCGATGACCAAAATAACTGGTTTGATCCAAAAAATGTAATTAATGGAAATGTGAGCAATGGAAGAAGGACGTTTTGAAACGTGCAGAGGAAGGATGCAATAAACAAATATCACCTGCTGATAGTAGATCTGCATCAACTAACTACACCCATAGAAGTAGAAGTAAAGAATCTAACAGACAGAAGCTCACTTCTGTCAACGTCTTCAATTAAATTAAAGGCTCAAATGGAACGAGCATGTTTAAAGGCAAAGGCTGCTGATTTACAACAAAGGTTGGCACTTGAGCAAGAAGAAGCTGCAATTAAAGCAAAGAAGGAAATGCATGCAATGCAAACGGCACTCCCTGAGTCTGATGCTAAATTGGATGTCTTGAGAAGATATGAAAATACCCAGGAGGATGGTATCCACATTCCTGATGAGTGTGTTACAATTTAAACAAGGAAAAACATTCAATTACCATCACAGCCTATCAGAGCAACAAGCAGTGTTGACCTGAAATGCTCCCACTTCGACTATTCCAATGGCTAGATTTCCACATCAGACAGAAAGTAGAGAACAACAGGGACATGTGCTTGATGGCCTTTGCCACGCAATCTCACAGCAAGCCAGTGTCGCAGAATACTTAGCAAAGAGTCAAAAAGCATCGCTTCTTCCCGAACTTTCCATTCCTACGTTTTACAGGCGACCCTCTGCATTATAAAACCTGTATAGGTGCCATTGAACATGGGATTGAAGGCCGTACAAGTGATAACCGTGATCATCTTCAATTTTAGCTGCAGTATACTAGTGAACAACCACATGAGTTGGTGAAGAGCTGCATCCATATGGAACCTCTGACAGGATATACCAAAGCAAAACAAATCTTGAAGGAGTTTTATGGTGATGACTTCATGATAGCAGAAGCATATTTAAAGGAAGCCATGGATTGGCCAACAATCAAGTCTGAAGATGGTGTTGCACTTCAGTCTTTCACATTATTCCTTATGGGCTGTTCGAACATAATGGCAGATGTTAATTACATGGAGGACTTGGACAACATGGCTAATATAAAGGCATTGGCAAACAAACTTCCATACAGACTTATAGAATCTTGGAGAAAATTTGCCTGCAATCTCCAAGAAAGAACAAATAGAAGAGTGAAGTTTAAGGATTTTGTTGACAAGCACGAAAGATTTCTATAAAACAGAAAACAAAATCACAACACACAGAAACAACAAAATCAAAGAAAGTCTTCACAACAGTCATTGTGCCCGCCAAGATGGAAAACAACAAAACCACCACGCCAAAGGCAGAACCTGTTTCAGTGGATGCTATTGCCAAACCATGTGCTAATTGTAATGGAGAGCAACACAGTCTCACAATTGGTAAGGAATTTAGGAGAAAGCATCACAAGGATAAGATTGACTTCTTGAGGAGCAAGGGTCTGTGTTTTGCATGTTTGATGCACGGTCGCATTAGCAGTTGCTGGAAACAAAAGCTTCAATGTCAAGAATGCTCTAGACTGCATCCTACAGCACTACACATTGTCCATAAACTTCTGCAAAGAAACAGCCTAAGACGATTGTGAATAGCAGTACCTATTAAGCGCCCTCGTACAAACAACAGAAACCTGGGGTGTCACTGGGGCCTGTAAATAGGACTGCATCCTTTCAATAATTCCGGTATGGGTCAAGGCACAAAAAGGAACCAAGACAGTGGCGACTTACTGTCCGGTTTAAAAATGCCCTGACGCCTTTTTTAGACTGAAATAACTTACTAAAGTTTTCGTTTTGTGCCATTCAGAATGGGAGAGGGAGCCAGGAGGTGAAACAGCCGTCTTGCCAGTTCAATCCCGCACACCCTCTGACTCTCACCCTCCGTTCTGCCTTTTTATTGAAACTAACTCATCAATAACTAATCACCAGAAGACAGAAAAGCATCAACAACTAATCACCAAGAGACAGAAAACATCAATAACTCACGGTATAAAGGTCAGTTTAACTAAAGCATCAATAACTAATCACCAGGGACTCCAGCAGGCAGAAAATCATAACCCAAGGTCAGTTTAACTAAACACATCTTCAGGATACGGTGTCTGTGTGTGTGTGTGTTAAAATAACAAGTAAGTGTCTCTGTGTGTGTTCAACATTAATGAGTGTATAAAAACATGATTATGAATACACAAACTGATTACCTATCCTCAGCCCATCTTACATTTCCCCCCTGTTGTGGATTTAAAAATCATGTCCTTACGGCTTTAAGACAGATCATCATAATGAAATCATACAACAGTGTGATCATCAGTGGAGGAGCGAAAACCTCACATTAGGGAAAAATTCCCCTCCTCCCTTCCGGCGTAGAATGAGATCCTCATAATTTGATGACCATCAGGGAATAAAACTTGTCCCTGGGGTGACTTGGTGGAGGCCCTTGCCTCGTTGTAGGAGAGATAAGATAAGATAAGATAAGATAAGATGTCCTTTATTAGTCCCACAATGGGGAAATTTGAGGTGTTACAGCAGCAAAGATATAGATCACACAGAGTCGGCGGCGTAATGTAGCCGTTAATGTATAACATTAGCAGCAGACATTCAGAAAAAGCATGCAAATATACACAGTATAAACGTATCTAAGTGTAAGGAAACACTCCTAATGTTTGTCCATTATACGGAGGGGGAAACGCTGTAATGATAAAAACTACTGAATGATTGAAAATACTGCAATCATAAAAATATTCCAATGATAAAAGTACTGTAATGGTAAGAGTACTGAAATGATAGAAAAGTACTGCATGATAGAAAATACTGCAATGGTAAAAGTACTGTAATAGTAAAAGTACTGCAACGATAGAAAAATACTGCAATGATGAAAGTACTGCAATGGTAAAAGTACTGCAATGGTAAAAGTACTGTAATAGTAAAAGTACCGCAATGATAGAAAAATACTGCAATGATAAAAGTACTGCAATGATAAAAGTACTGTAATAGTGAACATCCTGCAGTGGTAGAAATACTACAGTGATAGAAGTATTGTAATAAGAATACTGTAATGGTAAACAAAATACATCATTGGTCAATATTTAAGTACACCCTTGGCTGAAAGTACAGTAGTAGTTAATATTGCATCCTAGGACTGCACAATTGCACTAATGCCCTCCCGTTTGTAGGCCTGACCCAATGTTCTTGTTAAAAAGTCTGACAGCAGTTGGCAGGAAGGAGCGGCGAAATCTCTCTTTGGTACAGCGAGGGTGTAAAAGTCTGTCACTGAAGGAGCTGTAAAGTGTTCTCAGAGTGTCATTGAATGGGTGGGCTGGTTTGTCCAGCATTGATGACAGTTTTGCCGTCATCCTTCTGCCCCCCACTGAGTCCACAGAGTCCAGGGAGCAGCCCAGGACAGAGCTGGCCCTCCTCACCAGTTTGTCCAGTCTCTTTTTGTCTCGGCCCGAGATGCCTCCTGCCCAGGAGACCACTCCATAGAAGATGACTGATGAAACCACCGAGTCATAGAAGTTCCTGAGGAGTGTTCCCCGAACGCCAAAGGACCTCAGCCGCCTGAGTAGGAAGAGTCTGCTCTGACCCTTCCTATAGAGAGCGTCTGTGTTGTCGCTCCAGTCCAGTTTATTGTTCAGATGAACACCCAGGTACTTGTAAGTTGAGACCCTCTCAACGTCTGTTCCCTGGATATTCACTGGTGCAGGTGGAGAGTGCCGACGCTTGCGGAAATCCACCACCAGCTCTTTGGATTTCCCAGCGTTGATTTGGAGGCGGTTCTGCTGACACCAGTCCACGAACCCCTGCGTAACCCCTCTGTACTCCCGATCGTCATCGTCAGTGATGAGGCCGACAATCGCAGAGTCATCAGAGAACTTCTGCAGGTGACAGGTTGTGGAATTGTATTTGTAGTCCGAGGTGTAGAGGGTGAACAGGAAGGGAGCCAGCACAGTTCCCTGCGGCGCTCCCGTGCTGCAGAGGAGCACGTCAGACACACAGTCCTGTGTTCTCACGTACTGTGGCCGGTTTGTGAGGTAGTTGTGAATCCATGTGATGAGGTGGTGGGCCACTCCCGCCTGCTCCAGCTTGTCTCCCAATAAGGCGGGCTGGATGGTGTTGAAAGCACTTGAGAAATCAAAGAACATGATCCTCACCGTGCCCCCCGCCTTCTCCAGGTGGAAGAGTGAAGTGTGGAGCAGGTAGATGATGGCATCATCCACATTGATGCCAGGCTGGTATGCAAATTGGAGTGGGTCCATTGAGGAGCTGACCAGGGGGCGCAGATGGACGAGGACCAGTCTCTCCAGGGTCTTCATCAGATGAGACGTCAGCGCCACTGGTCTGAAGTTGTTGAGCTCCTTCGGATGGGGTGTCTTTGGAACCGGAACCAGGCAGGATGTTTTCCACAGCTGGGGGACTCTGCCCAGCTTCAAGCTCAGGTTGAACATGTGCTGGACGATTCCACACAGCTGGTCTGCGCAGGATTTGAGGAGCTGGGAGCTGGTCCCATCTGGGCCTGCCGCCTTCCTCGCCTTCATCTTCCTCAGCTGGTTCTTCACCTGAGATGTTGTGAGGAACAAGGCTGAGCAGGAGGAAGTGGTGGTTGTCTGATGAGGCTGGGAACTGGAGCCTGTGGAGAGAGAGAGGGGCGAGAGAGGGGGAGAGAGGGTCTTGTTCGCAGTGGCAGGAGGGGTGGGTGGGGGCTGCATCAGGGAAGCCTGAGCGGGGTCAGACATTTGATCAAACCTATTGAAAAATAGGTTCAACTCATTTGCCCACTGAAGCCCCCCCCCCCCTTCTGCGTCTTACCTGCTTGTCCGTGGCCTGAGATGGTCTTCAGGCCCCTCCAGACATCCCTGGCATTGTTCCGCTGCAGTTGTTCTTCCATCCGCATCCTGTAGGACAGCCGTCCTTACCTCCCGGATCTTCGTGTATGGTGTGTGTGTGTGTGCACGTGTGAGGACAGGGGCAAGAAGTCCATGTGTTTTTACGTTTCAGTGTCCAGTTTGAGTTCGTCATTCTCAACATTAATCAGGTTGTAATGGTACATTTGGGCAACAAACCTACGATTAACCATCGTCTTTGTCATAAAAATAATGCAACATGAACAGACTACACATAACAAAATGAAAACTATAATTATCCCTATATATTGTTTTTTAAATTCTTCATAGTGGTCATAACATCAATAATTGTTTCATTTTTATTAAAAATTTAAATGCAGTAATGTACTCCAATCAAGGCTGATATTCCTTTATGTACGTCATTAATTTCCAAACAATATCTAATCTTTTTGTTCTGTGGCTTCAACATATTTATCATCTCATCAATATTAGCACCACAGAGTACTGAGTTTCGAGATCCTCACAATAGTCGTTCTCAAAATGATATTTTATTTTTATCAATTTAGCTTTGTTAAGGTAAGATATTTTATTGACAATCTAACATTAATATGCAAAGAACATGTACATTAGTACGAAATGTAAAAGAAAATTGTGGTGGGGGGGTGCGAATTGTTTTCTTCTTGGTAGGGGGGGCATGACAGGAAATAATTGAGAACCACTGGTCTAGTCACACACCAGCTCGGGTTCATTCCCTACCAGAGAAATGACATTCCATGTCCCCAGAGCTAGGCGCTTTATGTTGCCGGGGATTGGACTGCCTTTGACTGCCTCCTAGCTCAAAGGAAACCCAAATTCTTTGGTCCCGCCCACTGGTAGTGAGCCGAAGCCCTTGTATTAAATAATAAATAAATACATAAAATAAAAAAATTAATAAATTTAAAAAACGGACCGATCCACTGCTTGGGTTAGTTTGACCCACCTTGAGATCCGTTCCCACTCAGTGACAGTGTCTACAAGCCACTGCCACCAGGCCAGTGAACCCAACGTCCAGGCAGTGACAAAAAACGTGATCAAATTACATTGCTCATTATAAGGTGTTTGTGAGACGCTCTTTGTATGTTTCCTCAATTAAGACCTGTTTTCCATTGGTGTATTTGAAAAAAGTGGTAAACCTGTTAAATTCACTACAAAACGTTAAGAAGATGAAAGTAATGTTTGAAGGAATATTATTTTTCTATCGACGTGCCGGCGGGCGGGCACAGATAGAGAGTGATAAAGCAGCACCACCCGCGCGGGGCGTGCTGACGAAAAGGCAAGCGCTCCTCCTCTCATCGCGTCCTTATTAAGACAGAAAAAAGACGCTGTTGAATTTGACCTATTCGCAGTTCGAGCAGGTGCTTAACGCTGGAGAATATCACCACTTCGAAGTTCGAACTGCTGTTGAAACGGAGAGGTAAGTGTTTTTCGTTGGGTTTTTTTCAAAACATGCGTCGAGTGCATTTGTTCATAGTTAGAGATAGTTGTGTGGAAAACACTATACAAAGTAGCACCATGGATGTGGGCCTACAACACTGGCCTAGCAAACATGTGCTCCTACATCGACATAATTGACGAGCTCCAGTTAAGCATTGAATAATTATAAAACGTCATGGTGCTTTTACTCATTTAAAGAACTAAACCGACGCGTATTGTCATCCGGTGGTCAGGTTTGCATTGAATGTGAGCACGAGGGACGCTAGCTTGTTGCGTTAGCTTTGCGGAGCTAACAGCTTGCACTTTTGTTATAGAACCACAGAATGCAAGTACCATGATAATTTCTGTCATTAATTTTTGTGTAAGACACGATGTTCACTGGTTAATTACATGATTCTTAAAGCAAAGGTTACTGTGAATGCAATTTTGGTAAGATTTTTGTAGTCACACTGCATAAATCTGTCTGTGTCTGTTGTTTAAACTTCAATATAAACTATTATGGTTGAAATCGTTAATTGGGATGGAGGAATTGATATTTTTTTAATTTATAATTTATTTTTCTTACACTGATATTGTTAAAACTCCATTTAGCCCATAGTATTAATAATTCTCAACACAATACTGTCTTTTTTCTTTATAGAATAAACAATGCCTTCCCTGAGATGCAGGAAGTCCCCAAAGCAGGATACTATTGAACATGCAGTCAAGGGTCTGGACAAGACTGCAGAGTTAGAAGCGAAGTATATAAACTAATTTAAAGGTATGATGTTAACGCTTTTGCTAAGATATATTATTGTTTTCTGATAACCAAGCTGACATCGTTTTTTAAGTGGTTATTTTACATTAAGAGTGTCTTGACCTTTTCTTTTGCCACTTTTGTCAGTTTCAAGTTATTTCAGTGAGTGTGAAACCTGATGGTAGGAGTTCTATCTAAATTAAGGCTGTACTTGATGACGCCCTCCGGCATTTTTATACCACAATAGACCGGTGAACAAGTCCGATATTGATAGTCTAGTGTAAAGCACGTAATACGTCACAGAGATCACGTGACGCGATCCAATATGACTGTGTACAGTGTATGTCATTGTTTTGAAACTAAATAATCTTAAAGTTTTTTTTTTACGTAACCAGGTGCAATTGACATTTGTACTTTCAGTCCTAATACATACTGGCTAATGCAATGCTGGAAAATGAATTTTGGCTGGTCTGTTCCTTTAAAATCATAAAGAAGGGCTCTGCTCTATCCCTCACAAGAAGCAATGTTTCAAACCACCCTACATTAGTATAGTGGCCCAAATGAATATGATGACTCCTTATTTGTGTGCTTAAAAATATGACGAAGCTAACTTGATTTCCCTGTTAACTAGGTCGAGGAGTATTTACCAAGGCCCCTTTCAGGAAAGACGACTTTATTCTTTATTATGGAGTACAGAGGAAAATTGATAGATTCTGATGAATCTCAACGCAGGAAGATGGATGGAAGAGGCACTGTCTTTTTGTTTGACTTCCGCCGGCAAGAAAAAACTTGGAGGTGAGGCAAAGATTGAGATGTTATCTTATTTTTGTTTTTATTTAAAAAAATAAACACATACTCATCCCATAAGTGTTAGGGGAAAAATCATTCTCTAAGCAAAAATGTATAATTACTTTTATTCATGCGTTGAATCTGTACAAATGAAAATATAGATCATGAAGTCTCAAAGACAAGCTGTTAATAGGGTCTGATTCCAATAGAAATTTCTTGTATGATTTGATTTAGATTTAAAAATTGTGGATTTCCTATTTTTATGTTTTGTGTACACAAGATTGTCTCAAAGATTAATTTCTGACATTGATTGAATAATTGTTTTTTTTTTTTTTAATCTATTTTAAGTGTTGATGCAGCTCAAGAAGATGGCAGTCTGGGAAGACTGGTTAATGATGACCACATGCACCCCAACTGTAAAATGAAGAAGATGACAACAGAGGACAGACCACACCTCTGTCTGTTTGCGCTCCGAGACATTGATGTTGGCGAAGAAATAACTTAAGACTATGGACCAGCTGGCCTTGGAGAACACAGGTTTGTAAGATGCATCTTTAAGTACAATAACAGAGCCCACTTGTGGTGTTCTGGTGATGTAGTTTCCAATTAGTTTGGCAATCTAATAAATGTATGTGAAGTTTCTATGGAAGTTGAACATGATGACTGACTGGGGGAGTTCTCCATTGTCCACTATCTGTAATTCAAATTTGTGGGTCTGAGTCAAAGTTTGGCTCTGCAGGAACAACGAACTGGTCAGGGAGTGACAGTATTACAAAGTTCTGCGTTACTCCTTTCTGGGCGGTGGCCCTGTTAGGCCATCATATGCCATATTGCAAATATCCCCATTGTGGGACTAATTAAGGACATCTTTATGTTGTGGTTTCCCTACCAGAACCAGCACCAACCCTGTATATTCATGATATAAAACACTGTTTCAATTTGATATTTAGCCTTTCTATACTGTAAAAATAGAAGACCCCAGGCTTTCCTGCGCGCCCTTGCCCAATTGGTGGTGTTCAGGAGACAACCTGGGACTGAAATATCAGTCACAACCAGTGTTGTTTTCGTCACTGATGACTATGACGAAAATACTTCGTTAACGCCCCTTTTTTAATGACGATGACAAGCTATACGAGGTTCTTTTATGACGAAAACATGACGTGATGTACATGAATTTTTTTCGTTGACTAGACAAAATTGTTAGCATGTGGTTCATAAATTATTTTATGTTGCTTTTAGTGAAATAAAGCCACAACAGTTGCCCAACAAAATGTTTTGCTTCTCTGCTTATTTTGGAGCAGTGAGTATTGATTCCACTGTTGCCACTTTTTTCTGTTTGTAATGAAGAATCCTTAGTAGTCCATCCAAAAGTCTTTGTTATTGGGTGGAAACCTTGAATGCCTTGTTTTAACTCAAATGGACTTAAACCCATCCATCCATCCATCCGTTATCTGTACCGCTTCTCCTCACTAGGGTCGCGGGGGGTGTTGGAGCCTATCCCAGCTGTCTTCGGCAGTAGGCGAGGTACACCCTGAATTGGTGTCCAGCCAATCGCAGGACATGCATAGACGAACAACCATCCACGCTCACACTCATGCCTCGGGGCAATTAGAGTGTCCAAGCAACTTGCCATGCATGTTTTAAGAATATGGGAGGAAACCGGATTACCCAGAGGAAACCCACGCAGGAAGGCCGGAGCCAGAATCGTACCTACGACCTCAATATTGTGAGGCCATCATGCTAACCAGTTGGGCCACCGTGCCGCTTGGACTAAAACCTTTGTGAATAAATTGACGAAAACTAGGGTAAAACTTTTTTTGCGTTTCCGTCGATTAAAGCTGGACTAAAACCCTTTTTTTAGTTTTCGTTGACTAAAACTGGACTAAAACTATAACGAATTGGGATGACTAAATCTGATGTAAACAAATCAGCACTTTGTCCAAATGACTTGGACAAAATCTAAAATGCCTGCCAAAAACAACACTGGTCACAACACGTGTCTACAGAAGATTAATTGGCATGGGCGAAATTAATTAGTTTTATTTCATTCATGAGCTTATGTTTTGTTTTGGGTGGCTAAGGCTTAAAATGTGTAAAAATCTAATCCAACCTCAAATATAATTAATTCAATAAATTTATGATGCTACTAAAACATCGAAGCAGCCTCCTCCAGGCTTTACAGACTCAGAAATGGAGGTATGCGTATCGTGTGCTCATCCTGTCGTGTCTCGAGATGTTAAAATTGCAGTTAGATAGACGTGTGCTGATTAGACAAGACTTCTAATATATCTGGTGTCACAGGATATTTGTCAGTGAATGTGTATGTCTGGTTTGAGGCTCACTCAGCTTTTTCTTGTGTTGTGGGGTCCAGTTGAGTTGAATTGCGAGTCAGGTATGTTGGCCATCTGACACCCAACTGTCAGGTTTGCGTTCGTGGGGACCCCGTAGAGCCATTTTTATTGTTGACATAAATCATAGCTAATCATCTTTTCCTTCATTATCATATGAAATACAGTTAGGAGTTGTATGTGCCTTTACTATGTTATAATCTTAGAACCTACCAGCCACTACAGCTGTCCGACAAGAAGACTTTTGGCTGTCCTGTGCTCCATTGCGGCCCTGGTGGCGTTCAAAAGACAACCTGTGACTGAAATATCAGTCACAACATATCTCTACTGAAGATTAATTGTCATGCGCTAAAGTAATTGGTTTTGTTTCATTCGTGAACTTGTTCGTTAAAATGTGTAAAATTCTGATCCATTTTCTTTTTTTTAATTCATTAAATTAATATTCAACTTGTTCATTAGGATGGAGGACAACCGACAATGACTGAATCGGCTGAGGTTGATGCCACCAGAACATCGAAGCAGCCTTCTCAAGGTTTGACAGACTCTGAAAAGGAGGTATGCGTATCATGTGGTCATCCTGTCGTGTCTTGAGATGTTAAAATTACAGTTAGATAGACCTGTGCTGGTTGGACAAGTTTTCTAATATATCTGGACATAAATCGTAGCTAATAATATTTTCCCTCATCATCATATGATATACAGTTATGCGTAGTGTATGTCTTTACTATGTTACAATCTAAGAACCTACCAGCCACTACAGTTCTCTCATTGGGAGACTTAAGCTTTCGTCAGGCTGTCGACTGCTGCATTGCCCTCTTATTGGCTTTAAGTACACAACCTGTAACTGAATTATCTGTCAGAACAGAACCTATGTGTCCACAGCAGGTGATTTGGCATGTGGATTCTTCAGATTTTTAGAAAATAGGTAAAATTGTGATCAAAAGTTTAAAATGTATAAAATTCTGGTATAGTTTGCAATAGTATATCTATTAAATCATTTCAAAACTTCTTAACAAGGATGGAGAACATTGGCTGTGACCGAATTGGTTGAGGTTTACATTACCAGGACCATTGAGCAGCCTCCTCGGGATCTACAAATTTAGGAATGAAGATATGCATCCCATGTTACAATCCTGTTATGGCCCGAGGTTTTGAAGTTGCAGTTACATATTGGGCTGGGCGATATGGCTGATAAGTACATAGCGATATAAGTATTTCATATGGGTCCATCGATACACATTGAATTCTTTTTTCATATTATTTTATTCATTATTTTTTTTATTTTCCAATATTTTCACTGCCCTGTTAAAAAAACATTTAATGTAGTTTTCCTCCCGGGAGCTTTTTGTTACGGTCAATTAAGTGTTTTTGTTAAATATAGCTGCGTAGAATAATTATATGCATTATTATCGTACCACAATGTTTTGGTTTTGCAAATAATTTCCTAAAATCATTCTAATTTTGTTATTACATTATTTTGTCATAATATCATTCATCAATATTTTAGTTTTTTTTTTTTTCAAATAGAATTAAGACCTTTTTCTGTGCAGATTCCTCTGGGGATTAAGTATTTAATGGGTTCTCAATTTTCTCTTGGACTCTGATGCAACCCAGTCTCCTCCCTTGGACAAAAAATATGGGCTGAATCTTCCTTGGAATAACGACACAGATTCTGACGAATCATTGTCAAATCCTGCCCCTGAACTTTGTGCCTCAGACCCAGACCATATTACTATCCCAAGGCTCAGGAGGACCAAAAGTATACAGGTAAACAACCCATATAGATTTCAGGGAATCTTACAAGCAAATTGCATATATTTTATTGGTCTCCTGCCTTCTATCCTTTATATTTCGTTGTTGTTGTTGTTTTTTAGATTAAAAAAACAGGCTGACTTTGGAATGGATAAGCATTATTACTCCAACTCAGATGACAGTGGAGATGAATATATTCCGGATACAAGTGAGGCCTCTGATTCAGACGGAAGTGAATCTTTGAAAATTGTGGACCCTCTCTTGAAGTCTAAGAATGCCTTCAGAGATTTTTCTCCCACACCACGAATCTCAAAAGCCACCTCAACGCAGGTTGTTAATCAAGGGCGTTCACCCGTTCGGAGGAGTAGCAGCACTGGTGTGATTCTTGAATTCTATGGCTCTTCAAATATTTGTGCAGTTTAACACAAATCATCCAAAATAGAATTCAAGCACATCTGTGACAGAAATTCAAATTCAGAAGTCAAAGAGAGAGAACAAAAAAAAAAATCTAATGCTGCGCTTCTTCCGAAGACATATACTGTAAACATTAAATGTATGTTAGGACAATCTTGAAAAAAGTATTAGAACACCCTTTACTTTTATTTCTTGTTAATTTTATTAACCAAAATATGTCCATTTTTATTACAGATTAATGAATACAAAATTAAAACTCTAATCAGCTACTTTTTAATCGTTATATTTGTATAAACAAATGTTATACATCTGTGTGTTAACTTATACAAGAAATGACGGAAAAGCAAGGGTGGTTTAGTATTTTTTTATCGTATATAGTCTGTATAATATCTTTAACCTATGCTGATGCTGTTTAATACTGATTTAAATAATAATAATAATGTCATAATCTGTTGGTTTTACATGAACAAAACCTTTCAAGCACTTTTTAAAATTCTAAATACTACCTCTTGTCAGTAAGTTGGTTCACAGCACTGCCTTGGAGTGAAAGTGTGTAGTGCTGAGACAGTCGGTATGTGCTGAGTCGTCTGACGTTTGTGTGACTGGTACCCAGGAAGGTAGCAAAACCAGGCAGTGTGTATGTCGTACCCAGGAAGGCAGAGAAACCAAGCAATATGTATGTGGTACCCACGAAGGCAGAGAAACTAAGCAGTGTGTATGTGGTACCCGGGAAGGTAGCAAAACCAGGGAGTGTGCATAGATACAGACCCCAAAAGTGATTAAAACCAAATAAAGTCCCCAGAAGATCATCTGTAGTCAGGTGAAGGACCCTGTACTTTGTTCAACTCATTTACTCCCTTAGACGTACAAAGACGTCTTTTAATGCAATGGCGCCCTCTACCAAAGACGTATAAGTACGTTTCCTGTCTTTTTTACGTCATAGTGTACATAAGGGTCTGATGCAACCTCTGACTGAGAATCAGCCTTGTCCGCATTGTGAATCATGTAAAAATCACCCAGCAGGGGGCAGAGGTGCAAAAGATCCGCCTTGAATCTGCGCCAGAGGTACAAATGGGGGGGCGGGATCCTGGGGTAGACTTATAAGTGTGGAGAGCAGCGTGGGTAGCAGCAGCATCGACAGCACTAGCAGCAGTCGCATTAGTAGCGTTAGCAATGAAATCCTCCAAGCAAATGACGATCGAGGAATGCTTTTTTGTAAAAAAAAAGCTTCCTAAAAGCATCAAGGCGATGGAGACGCTTTGGTTGAGAGGATGACGCTTCGTCGTCGTCACAACAAAACGGCGTCTAAAGAGGGTGCGCGTGCCTTGCGGCCTGCATCGCCTGCCTTCGGACAATAGCCAAAGCAGCTGAGAGTCCTCACCAGATCCCCCCGAACGAGGAGGTAAGCGCTCGCAAGTTACCATTGAACATGTGGTTTTACCCCTCATGCTTTTATTGTACATATCATGCATCTTGCGGGCAGAAAATGTCGCGTAAATGTGCAGTTAGACGCGAGCTTGCTCGCTGACTTTCTCGTCCGGGCGCCTATTGCACAATTACACGCGAGCGTAAGTCCTCGCCGACGAGGAAGTAAACGCTCGCAAGTTACCATTGAACATGTGGTTTTAGCCCTCATGCTTTTATTGTACATATCATGCATCTTGCGGGCAGAAAATGTCGCGTAAATGTGCAGTTACGCGCGAGCGCATCTCCTCCCCGACGAGGAAACAACAATACTGAATGGTGTGGTAATCATGCATACTTTCTAAAATTCACAGATTGTGCATCCCGCGGCAAGAAAGTTCCTCCTCGTCTTGTTGGTGTAAAGAAAGGTAAATTATAATATGAAACTTCACACGCCAGCAATAAAATGCAGCAATAAATATATATTTCCAATTGTTTGTATTTCTGTAATTTACAGGTTGTGCATCAGGAAGCAGTGGTTCCGGATGGCGTCACACTGGATGGCAACCGAGGAAAATCGACTTTACAGCAACCCCTGGACCACTGAATGCCGCTGCCCATTTGGAGTCTGAGGAGCCAGCTGATTTCCTGCAGCTGTTTCTCACGGATGAGCTTCTGCAGCACATCGCGGATGCCAGCAATCACTTCCCAGACAATTATTTTCACACAAACCCCAGTGGACAAACACAAGCTCGCCTATTTTCCACGGACCAGCAAAGCCAGACCACAACGAAAGTGTCGGGTCTGTTTGTGCAAAGGCAAACGGAGTGAAACAAGAATGTGGTGTGAACTATGTTGTGTGCCCTTGCATCAAGGCAACTGTTTTATTTTATATCACACAAAAAAAAAGTATGTATGACACTGATGTATTTCATTTTTGTACATAGTTCAACAGTTCAGTCGTTTAGTGTTATGTGCAAATAAATTTATTTTATCAAAAACATTTTTTGTGCTTTTTTTTGTTATTTTATAGAAGGCATGCATTATTTAGATGTTAGAGGTGTCATAAAAGCCATAAATAATAGTGTCAAAATTCAAATTATGGTCAAAATGCATCAGTTTACAAAAAGCTCATTTTCTCAGTTTTTTCCCCAGGGATTGGAGTTTTCATGAAATTTAGCTATTTTCAAATGCCGATTGCTCAAGAATGGAAAAAGATAGGAACAAACATTTTTTTCTGTTGAAAGAAGAGAGTCTCATCTTTCTTCGGGTGTGCTCCATGTCTATATAGCATTAGAATACTATATTCTGTGGGCCTTGCAATATTAGTCAAAACCCAGGAAAACGCTGGGATTGAGCGGGTTGCTCCAGTGAAAATGGCTGGTATTTAATGAGTTAAGACTGGTTAGGACATCCGGCTCGCAGTCCCAAGGTGCAGGGTTCGATCCCGGGACCCAGCTTTCCTGTGTGGAGGTTGCATTTGTGAGTGAGTTTGAGCGCAGATGGTTGTTCGTCTTTGCGTGCCCTGCGATTGGCTGGCAACCACTTCAGGGTGTGCCCCGCCTACTGTCCGTTGACAGCTGGGTAGGCTCCAGCACGCTATCCTTGTGAGAATAAGCGGATTGGATATTACATGTATGTGTTTATGCCCTAGGCCAGGCGAGGGCAAACTACGGCCCGGGGGCCACATGCGGCCCGTTAAGTTTTAATCCGGGCCGCCGAACTTGAAAAAAATTTAATGAATAAACCTTGTTAATGTTTTATTTTCTAAACACTGTGGTTTTCAAAGACAAATATTATTGTTGGAATGCTTTTATTCACTTTCATTTAAAATTAAATGTATTTTTTTTCTCAGATGAGGTGAGGTTTCCAAAACACTCCATCCATCTGCTCCTGGTCCGGCCCCTCTGTCATATTTTAGAACCCATTGTGGTCCTCCAATCAAAAAGTTTGCCCGCCCCTGCCCTAGGCTTTGTGTCTTTGCTTGGTTGACTGTGTAATGAGTGTATGAATGCATTTCTTTCTACCAGACACCTTGGACTTCCCATGGCAGATTAATAATCTATTTTATCTATCCATCAGGGTCACGAATGTCATTTGATGAGTAGAGAATTTAGAGTCTCCAATTAACCTAATATACATGGATTTGCGCATGGAAACCTGAGAAAAAGCCCTTAGTCCTACTTTTCCATCTGAACCACTTTATCCTCACGAGGGTCACAGCCGTGACATCCCAGCTGACTTCAGAAAGTAAGTGGGCGACGACTCATGATCTCTTGGTTGAATAATATTGTTAGGGGCTCAAAATGGCCCTCTACAATAAAATGGCAGAAGAATATTACATACTCTCTGGCAGAAGAATATTGCGTTTTTTTTGTTTTGTCCAATTAACTTAAATAAAACTTGGGAAAATTTAATGATTACATGTAAACCAGCTGGTCTTCCCCATACCAAGCCCTGGCTAAAACTGACTGAAAAATGCATGATGTGTGCCTTTTAAACTCCTCGGCCCATCCACTATGCCAGGGATGGGCAAACTTTTTGATTGGGAGGGGGGGGGCACAATGAGTCCTAAAATACATTTAATTTTAAACGAAAGTGAACAAAAGCATTACAACAATATATATGTCTTTGAAAAACCACAGTATTTAGAAAATAAACCATTAACAAGGCTTATTCATTTAATTTTTTTCAAGTTTGGGGGGCTGGATTGAAACGTTTAACGGGCCACAAGTGGCCCCCGGGCCGTAGTTTGCCCAAGTGCCCTAAGCCAATTGATTCTAAAAAATAACAGTTTTCTTCATCAAAACAACATTTTATGATCAACATAAATGTTAGTGAGTACATAAAGGTATACTCATTCGATCTATCATAACCCCATGCACTTAGACTGTACAAAAAAAAGAAAATTTTTATTTTAAAACCTAGTATTTCGCCATGACGTCACACGCTAGCGTCAAGTGCTTGGCGCTAAAAACCCGGAAGTAACAGCGGCGCTCGGTTTGAAAGTGGAGAGTTGTGCATGGTAGGCGAATTCGGGAGAAATGTTTGTTGAACACGAGGACTGTGGCGTAGAAGATGGTTTAACAGCGATCTAGTGCGCACCCAACCGTGATGGCTGACCAACGAAATAAATGCGGACCGACGGAGTGGACTGACAGGACGTGGAAAACAGGTGTGTGGCATGTGTGCGTGTGCACGAATGTGGGAGCGCGTTCACTATGGTGGCAGCGATCGCAAAGCAGCAGCACCACTCCTTGACAAAAGTATTGTACTTTCTCTGATGTTTTGGGTTTGCTCTGCTTTGGGGTTTGTAGTTCTGGCCACGCAAAAGTAACAAAGCAAGTTCTTGGATGTCTGCTTTTTTCTTGAACTGTTAATTGGTTAACATCGTGGCTCTTATTTTTATCTAATGTATGGAGTTTGGTGGCTATCTATATGCACAACTATATTAGTTGCACTTGAAATTGCATACAGAAAATTAGTATAAATAGGTTACGCTATAAAGTATAACAATATTAACAATCGTTATTGTTGTTACTGTTTATTTATTTTATTTTGCAATAACTGTGCTCCAAGCTTAGCTGTTGTGCCAGCTGCCAAGTAAAAATATGTAATCTCACTCAATAATAGGAATAAATACTTAACTAACATCTCAATTTTTCGGGTTGGGCTGTGGGGGAGGGGAGGGTGGCTGCCTGACATAAAGCAGACTGTCCTGCACATGCGCAGACCAGCCGAGTGTGTGAAGTGTGCGTAAGTGCAGTACCGGGACCGACCACTAGACAGCGATCCTGAGTAATTTTTCCGCACACACATTTCTAGCACACTCGTCTTGTTTTTGTGACCTTCCTGGGAAGCCCTGAAACTTTGACAGGACCTCCCCCTGAGCTTCTTATCACTGAATTCAATGCTCTTTTTTGTGGGGCCCAGATTTTTGGTCCCCACAAAAATTTTGGTCCCCTACAGTGGGTGTGCTGTCCGATGTTGGTCCCCAACATGTAGCTTATACAAACACACACACACACCCCTACTTGTTTTTGTGACATTGTTGGGCCACCTGAGCAAAACTCACATTGTGGGAACCACCCTTTCTAGTGGTTGTACAGCTCTGAAAAAAATCAGGCAGTGTCCAGGAATTTAGTTAAACACAAAAACCACTTCAAATTACCAATTAATGACCTGGAGGTCAAATGAGTGACTCAAGTGCATGTAATTCAGTCACTGTAGCCCAAAGATTCTCTGGGCCAGTGGATGAACCATTATTCGTCTTGGACAGCATTGAAGCAGGCCGTAGCCTGGTTTCTAAAGCTGAAAGACTTACTGACAGAGTAAAGGAAAATAGAAAGGAGTTAATCACATTAGGTGAAGAAGGCAAGATGAATTTATTCAAGAGAACTGTCAAAGGAAAGTATTTGACCTGCGACGACTTGGATAAAGCAGAAAGAGAACTTGTGAAATACTGTCAAAGGCGAAGTTTCAAAAAAGATTTAGCCATATTTGAAAAACAAAAAAGGGTGAAGAAAAGTAGCCCACTTTACAAGTTCAATATAGTACTTCAAGATGGTGTCATGAGGGTTGGTGGACAGTTGAGCCACGCAGCCATGCCTGAAACAGCAAAACAGCAAGCCATCTTGCCAAGGATTCACATAACACAAAGCTAGTCCTGAGATACATTCATGAGATTACAGCTCACGCTGGAAGGAACCACATGATGGCTAATCTGCATCAACAGTTTTGGATACCTCGAGCTGCTAGAGTCATCAGAAGAGTGCTACCTGACGATCCGCCTTTCAAGAGAATTGGCGTTGATTATTTTGGTCCATTCTAAGTAAGTAGGGTTAGAGGACAAGTAAAGAGATACGGCGTGATTTTTACATGTCTCGCTGTACGAGCCGTACATCTGGAAATTGCATCTTCACGTGACACAGATGCTTGTCTCAACGCAATCCGAAGATTTCTTGTCAGAAGAGGACAAGTGAGAGAGATGTATTCTGATAACGGAACCAACTTTAGATCAGCTGACAGTGAAATGAAGAAATCAATCAAAGAATGGAACACTAAGTAAATCGAGAAACACTTGCTGCAAAAAGGTATTCAGTGGCATAGCAATCCCCCAGCAGGTTCCCACCACGGAGGAAGCTGTGAGCGACTTATTTGGTCTGTGAGAAAAATCCTGAATGTCACTGTAAAAGAACAAATTTCGGGTGAAGAAAGTCAATATACCTTGCTTGGTGAGGCTGAAGCAGTTATAAACAGCAGGCCTATCACAAGGACATCTTCCGACCTCAACGACTTGGAAGCACTCACACCCAACACTCTGTTGTGGCTGAAGGTCAAACCTGAGTTACCTCCTGGAGTCTTCTGTAAAGACGACCAATACGCCCCAATACGTACCTCTGGGAATGAGCTGGTCAGCTCTTTAAAGAGTATTATGTAAGTTGAAATACATTAATCCATTTTTCTTTTTTGGACCATCTTTAACTGTGTAGTGTGTAATGTCTAAAATACAAAATGATCAGATTTTAGGGTGCAGTTGACGACTGTGGCACAGGTCCTCGCTCTACAAGTGCTAATAGTCTTCGGCAAAGAGAAAAATCTGCCATAAGGTACAGAAAACATTGGCATCAGAGTAAATGGATGCATGTTTTTGCAATGTGCGAGGAAACTGGCGAACTCAGAGAAAACTACGCAGGCTTGGGAGAACATGCAAACTCTACACAGGAAGGCCGGAGCCGGAATCGATCCCACAACCTCTGCATTGTGAGACCATCGTGCTCACAAGTCGCCCACCGTGGCGGCCGTCCATTATGAATGCCATCCCACCATCCATTATCTGTACGGCTTCTCCTCACAAGGGTTGCGGGGGGTGCTGGAGCCTATCCCAGCTATCTTGGGGCAGTAGGTGGGGTACACCCTAAACTGGTTGCCAGCCAATCGCAGGTCACACAAAGACAAACAACCATCCGCGCTCACACTCACACCAATTTAGGGTGTCCAAACAACCTGCCATGCATGTGTTTGGAATGTGGGAGGAAACCGGAGAACCCACGCAGGCGTGTGGGAAACATGCAAACTCCAAACAGGAAAGCCGGAATCAATCCCGCGACCTCTGCATTGTGAGACCATCGTGCTAACAAGTCGCCCACCATGCATCCCTGCTAAATAAATGATTAATTTTTACATTTTAGTATTTGTAAGCGATCTTGTGTTCATGACAGCATTTTCAACAGTGTGGGTGTTTGTATGAAAGCATTTCACTCGTGTATGGGCATGAGCATGTTTCAGTTGTATTTATGAATAACAATAATTTCACAATTGTGCCTGAGCGCCTTTCACTGGTGTGTATGAGAATGTTTCACCTATGTGTATGAGCGCATTTGACGAGTGTATGAGCAACAACTATTTCACTAGTGTGTATGAGAGCGTTTCACTCGTATGTATGATAGCGTTTCATAAGTATGCATGAGCAACAACAATTTCACTGGTGTGTAAGAGTGCATTTCAGAAGTGTGAAGCGATTCCTGACTTTTGTCCCCAACGGCACCTCATACTCCCCATCTCCCGCTCACTTCTCCTGACCCCATGAGCCATCCCCGTTGCTACTACATGGAGATTTGATGTGTTTTTTTGTTTTTTTTGTTATTAGCTTCTTCAACATCTCTTCTGATTCTCATCTCTTCTCTGGCGCTCGTCTCCGCCTGTCTGATTTGAAGTCGACCTCAGAATTTGCACTATTTTGACATGACTTCTGTGGTAATCACTACTGACATATTGTGTCATTTGCTCAATAATACATTAAAATTATAATAAATAATTAAAATGGGTCCGGTGCCGAGCTCTGGCTTCATATCTTTAAAAGTGGTCTTCTCAAATCTGTTACTAATGGCCTCTAAATCAGTTGTGGTAGAGAAGGGGCAAATTAGACCTTATGGCATCTTAATTTGGTCAAGTCTTGTACCCATTTTCAAGGCCAGCGACTATTGCTTTAGCTATATACAAGAAAAGGATTACTCTGAATATACACAACAACAAATCCCAGATGTCCAACCCAAATGTTGTTTCAAAATAATCCAGTTCAGATGATAAACAAATGTATTGGTATGTTGAGGTCATTATTTCAAATCAAAATATACACTTCTTTTTCAGACAATGGGGAGGATCGAAGAAGTGGAAAAGTTGCAGGAGTAACTTCAAAACAATGCAAAGAGACAGAATCTGGAAGAATGTCAAGTTTGTCCATGTTTATATTTCTGGAATTTAGTGGGCGTGCATCTCGAAATGTTTGGGGATGGTTCGGGCTGCCAGACAAGACTTTCACTGCGAGCGCTGGACCACTGGATGCTGCGGCAAACAGCGGACTTCTTGCAGCTATTTATTACCAACAAGCTACTCCTGCACATCAATGATGCGGATGGCACAGACTGCTTTGCAGACAATTATTTTGAGGCAAAACCAAGAGGTCTGTAAGCACTCTGAAAACAAAGTAAAATATTTGACACCCACGGCAAAAAAAGCCATGCTACAGCATAGGGCTGGGCGATAAACCGAAAATTTACCGTTACCGAAATTTATTACAATGACCGAAATCATTTTGCCCATGTCGGTAAATTCGATGAATAAAAAAAGAAAAGCCTTTTGTCTGCGGCAATGTTCATGCCCCTTTAAGACCGCTACAGCGCCTCTAGTCATGTGACTCCACCCGTCTGTCGCTCTCGTTGCTGGCGATTCAAATCCAGAAGCTTTCTCACCACCCACAACACAACCATGCTGTGCTGAAAGTTCAAAGTGAGAAGCAAGGTTCGACAAGTGACAACAGCCCATGAACGGAGGCGACACCATACGAGAGAACGTCTCAGAGGTGGACGCGATAGCTTAGCACATAGCTAAAGATAAAGCTCCTCTAGTTACGTGGCGCGCACAGGATTTAAACGCTTCATGAAAGCCGTATTTCCCGATATGGACTACATCGGGCCGGGAGCTTAGACATGTCAAGCATTTTGCATCTACATCCGACTTGTGGTCGGGTCGCAACATGGATCCCTGATTGAGCCTAACTGTGCATTACATAGATGACAAGTGGCGACTGCGCAGCAGAGTACTCGAGACGGCACATTTTCCCCGATAATACCCACTTGTTTATTTGGCTTGCATTGACATTTTCTTTCATTTTATTTAGCGTTTTTTTATTTGCCATTATTTACATCATGAGAGCATCTTGGCGCAATCTATTTGCAGAAAAAGATTTCGCAAGAGGTACCCTTTTTCTTTGTGACATTGTTCAAGTCATGCAAAGCAAGCTCAGGGTTCGCGGTTAACCGCTTCCCGATTGCCCGGGGCAAGTGAAATTTGGCCACGGGCAAGGTAAAATTATGGGCAACTTGCCCGACCGGGCAAGCATTTTTTAAAGCAGCCAAATATCTTTAATTTTGACGAAAACGGTGGTGTGATCTGTTTGTGTGCACTGTATGGTGATGGTTTAACCCAGACAACCCCTTATGTTTTGGTATGGTCCATTGGCCTTATCGGGGGCAATGGGCGGGCGCTACGGGGATCAGTTAGTTCAGTGAATGTCGAGTTAAAGTGGACGTCAATAAATCCCGCAGTATTGGAACTCGCTGTCGTAGCATCCTCATTTGAAGTTTGAAAAACACAACAAAAACCTACGATATTTTGGCCGAAAATTGGCGACGAGTTCGTTCAAATCCGAACATTTCGGATTCCTCTGACATGACTAAAATAGCTCGAATATTTTTAAGTAGACAATTCAGTTGTGAGTAAGGAAGGGAGTAATATTTGATTATTGGCTGTTAATTCATTAGCTCCATGATGTGACCTGACATAGTGTCAGTGACTGTGTTCTGTTTATGCTATGAAACTTATGGAGGCAGCACCACAGGCACTGGTCTTAAAGGAATACACAAATTTGCCACACTCATAATTTACTCATGTGATTCCTCAATTAATACGCTCTCCTGGACTTAAAATTGATCATCTGGATTGCTGTAATATCATTTTCCCAATTTAACATGCAGATTTGTTAATTATTAAAACTACAATTAACATTTTCAATAACTGCACAGGATGATACATTTGCTCTTGTGAGTAGGGTTTCATGGTTGACGATGAAAACAAGATTAATTTATGCTTATCAGATTATATGTTTATTTACATTTGTGGCGCACATTTTACAACCATAAACATTTTATTCTTAGAGAAAAAAAATTGTCACTTGCCCAAGTCGGGCAAGTAATTTGGCCACTCGGGCAAGGCAAATTTTAGTGGCACTTGCCCTATGGGCAAGCAGTTTTTAAAGTTAACCGCGAACCCTGCAAGCTATTTGGAATGTTCATACAAATGATTTTTGTACTTTTATTTTTCATTGAAAGTAAAGTGTACCAGTTGGTCAATAAAAAAAACAGTCAATATGCAATTCCTGCATTTATTTTGATTTTAGTCCACGTGGGAATTTATTGTGCATTTATCGTTATCGAGGTAAAATTGCTCGATTTCTCGCGATATTGATTTGAGGTCATATCGCCCAGCCCTTCTACAGCATGTATACAGTGTGAGACGTGTTGTGTTCACTTGCTCCAAGGCAATTGTTTTTAAGTGTATACCACATACCCAACGAATTGTGTAATTTGTATGGCGGGGTGTACACATGCGTTGCAAAAACACATGCACACACTGTCACTCACGCACTTCCGTATATAGTTTATTTCAGCACCTTTTGTCATGCTGTTTTTATTTTATAGAAGGAAAGCATTATTTTGATGTCTGAGCTGTCACAAAAGAAAAAATAGAACTGTTGAAGTCAAGTCAAGCTTGTGCTTGAAATGTTTGTTCTTAGTTTCTCAGTTTTTCGTGAGCAATGGGAATTCAGTTATATTCAAACGCTGTCAGGTAAAGGCTCCATATTTTTATAGCATTATAGCACACTATTCTGTGGGCGCTAGAATTGAAGGGTTTGCGTTAGTAAAAATAGGTGGGATTAAATGAGCTGAAGTGTATCTCTTGAGTGCTCCTTAAATATTTGCCTGTGTTGGTATATTTTATTTTGGTCGTGTCATGTTTATTCTTACGCTGAAAGAGACATGAGGTGTTCGAAAAAAATAAATGATTTTTTTTTCCCGGTCAAAACTACCAATGGTGTCTGTTTTTTTTCCCTCCGTGAAATGTACGAGTTATCACTTTGACGCGCATGATGTCACGTGGCTGGAGGACTGGAAACTTGCACGAACAACATTTACGTTGAAATGTAACAATGACACATATATCGACATCTAACAAACATGCATGGGCATCTAACATTGACACTTACATTGACGTCTATAACATAAACCATTACAATCACATCTAACAAACACGGACATCTAACAGACACATCGACATCCATCATAAACATTTACATAGACATCGACATCTAACCAACCTTTACATAGACATCTTACACACATCGACATCTAACAAACATTTACATAGACATCTAACATAAACACATCTAATATAGACACATAGATTGACATCTAACATCGACACATTGAGATCTAACATAGACATACATTGACATCTAACAAAGACTGTTACATCGACAACTAACATCGACACAAGGCTTTGTCAAATGACACGTCATGACGACATATACAGAGACACAAGGCACAACAGCATATTTTTGGTACAAATTGAACCCGATATGTTAGCTACCTCGTTCGACTTAAAGGGTTAGCGAACTTGTTATGGTGGTTGAGGCGTGGTGGCTACCCAGCTCGTGTAGTGTATATTAAACTTAAGTTAATAATTTATGACCAGTAAACACGGATGTTGTAACGCAAAACAATGTTCAAATGTTAGTTTTTTTTCAACACATTTCATGAGAAAAAGCTCTACTTGTCTGTGAGAAATGTATGTTGTAGACCCATTATATAACACAATATTACACAATTTTACATTGGAATTTCATTTAATAAAACATTGACAATTATCTTTACAAACACTGTGTATGATTCATCTTTTCATTTGTTGTTCAATGAGCAAAACAGTGGCGATCAAAACAGTGCAAATTAAATGACATTTTATAGGTATCTGGCTGCAATACAGTGAACCCTCGCTACTTCGCGGTTCACCTTTCGCGGGTTCAGTGCTTCGCGGGTCTAAAAAATATTCGGGGGCATTGTAGTTTCGCCGAGCGGCACGACGGGGCGCTGGAGTGGTTAGACGGCCGGCGTGCGCCGAAGAAGAACGTGGGCGAAGAGGAGAGTGGACAAAGAAGAGCACGTTCCCCCGGGCACGATTTGGGGCGACGTTTCGCGCGGTTCGGACCGTACCAGAGCTCCGGCCAGCGTGCGTGGCAGTTAAGCCGAAGAGGAACAACTTCCGCCCGGGCACTAGCGGGGTGACATTTCGCTCCGTTCGGGACCGTGCGAGAGCTCCGGAGGAGACCGGCCGGCGTGCGTGGTTGTTAAGCCGAAGAGGAACACCTTCCGCCCGGGCATGAGCGGAGCGCGAGGCTGTCAGTTATGAATGAATAAATGAATACATAAATGAAGAATGCCAGGGCACACCGGACGGCGTACCAGCAGGTAAAAGTCGAAGTAATTAAATAAATACAAAAAGAAGTAATTGAATAAATACAAAAATAATGGCTGGGGAATAAAAAAATGTTTTAATAATTTTTTTTTTTGTTATAACATGAATTTCACCCTCTCTCTCTCTACCCGTATATATATATATATATATATATATATATATATATATTATTTTATTTATTTATTTTTTTAAGCATTTTTGAAGGTGCGCCGCTACTTCGCACTTTTTTTTTTTAAGCATTTTTGAAGGTGCGCCGCTACTTCGCACTTTTTTTTTTTAAGCATTTTTGAAGGTGCGCCGCTACTTCGCGGATTTTCAGTTTTCGCGGGTGGTCTCGGTCCCCATTAACCGCGATAACCGAGGGTTCACTGTAGTAAGTTACATTCTAATTTACATTTACAGGTAATGGAAATGACTACTGGTAACCTCAATTTAACTGTATTTCAGTCAGAATGCCTCAAACATCATAAAAAAATAAAACGTTGAGTATTATTTCTCCTTCAAAATGTCAGAAGAAATACTCTATAATGGCCTGACGACATTAACATAGTTTATAGTATATAGCAGGGGTGGGAAAACTTTTTTATTGGCGGGCCACAATGGGTTCTAAAATTTGACAGAGGGGCTGGACCAGGAGCAGATGGATGGAGTGTTTTGGTAACCTCATCTCATCTGAGAAAAAAAAAACATTTAATTTTAAATGAAAGTGAACAAAAGCTTGTCTTTGAAAAACCACACTATTTTGAAAATAAAACATTAACAAGGTTTATTTTTTTTTTTTTCAAATTCGGCGGGCCGGATTAAAACGTTTAACGGGCCGCATGTGGCCCCCAGGCCGTAGTTTTCTCACGACGGTATATAGCATAGCGGCATAGGTTCCCTCGTCAACATCAAGTGAGTTACCCTCTTACCAAGACCAAAATACGGGGCTCCCCATCTCCCGGTCACTTCTCCAGACCCCAACAGTCACCCTCGTTGCGAGAACTTGAAGATTCGATGTTTATTTTTTTTCGCTTCTTCAACTTCGTGTCTGATTCTTTTCTCTTCTCTGGCTCCAGGATTCCGCTGTCAATCAGATGACGATTGAGGCGGGACTTCCGGTTCAAAGTCACCCTCAGAGTTTGCAACCATTTGAGATGGCTTCTGTGGTAATAACAACTGTCATAGGTGCAATTTGCTCTATAAAGCATTAAAAAAAAAAATAATAATAAATTACAAAAAATAGTCAAGTACAGCACTCGTCTCATAAACTAGGTAAGAATTTAGCGTTACTAACGTTGCTACACTATAAAGAGTGTTTTACTGACTAGCTAAACCCAGTTTTGGTTTAGCTGTTATAAAAGTTTGGTTTTTTAGTGCTGTAAATGCATTTTCAGCTCGCGCTGTACACCTTTGCTATGAGAGGCATTATCTCATAAGGGAAATATTGGACAATCAAATTAATGACTGCCCAGGCATCAGGATGTCTTTTTACACTATATAAAGGTGGAAATTTACATTGGAAACGTTTAGTTTAGCTGTTAATGAAGTTTCGTTTTTTTTAGTGCTGAAAATTCATTGTCTGCTGGCGCTGTACACTTTTTCTAAGTGTTGCAATATCTCATGAAGGAAATACTGGACAATCAAATTAATGACTTTCCAGGCTTCAGGATGCCTTTCTACACTATATAAAGGTGGAAATTTACATTGGAAACGTTTGGTTTAGCTGTTATAAAAGTTTGGTTTTTTAGTGCTGTAAATGCATTTTCAGCTCGCGCTGTACACATTTGCTATGAGAGGCATTATCTCATAAGGGAAATATTGGAAAATCAAATTAATGACTGCCCAGGCTTCAGGATGTCTTTTTACACTATATAAAGGTGGAAATTTACATTGGAAACGTTTGGTTTAGCTGTTATAAAAGTTTGGTTTTTTTAGTGCTGAAAATGCATTTTCAGCTCGCACTGTACACATTTGCTATGTGAGGCATTATCTCATAAGGGAAATACTGGACAATCAAATTAATGACTGCCCAGGCTTCAGGATGTCTTTTTACACTATATAAAGGTGGAATTTACATTGGAAACGTTTGGTTTAGCTGTTATAAAAGTTTGGTTTTTTGTGCTGAAAATGCATTTTCAGCTCGCACTGTACACATTTGCTATGTGAGGCATTATCTCATGAAGGAAATACTGGACAATCAAATTAATGACTTTCCAGGCTTCAGGATGCCTTTTTACACTATATAAAGGTGGAAATTTACATTGGAAACGTTTGGTTTAGCTGTTATAAAAGTTTGGTTTTTTAGTGCTGTAAATGCATTTTCAGCTCGCGCTGTACACATTTGCTATGAGAGGCATTATCTCAAAAGGGAAATATTGGACAATCAAATTAATGACTGCCCAGGCTTCAGGATGTCTTTTTACACTATATAAAGGTGGAATTTACATTGGAAACGTTTGGTTTAGCTGTTATAAAAGTTTGGTTTTTTAGTGCTGAAAATGCATTTTCAGCTCGCACTGTACACATTTGCTATGTGAGGCATTATCTCATGAAGGAAATACTGGACAATCAAATTAATGACTTTCCAGGCTTCAGGATGCCTTTTTACACTATATAAAGGTGGAAATTTACATTGGAAACGTTTGGTTTAGCTGTTATAAAAGTTTGGTTTTTTAGTGCTGTAAATGCATTTTCAGCTCGCGCTGTACACATTTGCTATGAGAGGCATTATCTCATAAAAGAAATATTGGACAATCGAATTAATGACTGCCCAGGCTTCAGGATGTCTTTTTACACTATATAAAGGTGGAAATTTACATTGGAAACGTTTGGTTTAGCTGTTATAAAAGTTTGGTTTTTTAGTGCTGAAAATGCATTTTCAGCTCGCACTGTACACATTTGCTATGTGAGGCATTATCTCATAAGGGAAATACTGGACAATCAAATTAATGACTTCCCAGGCTTTCAGGATGCCTTTTTACACTCTATAAATGTGGAAATTTACATTGGAAACGTTTGGTTTAGCTGTTAATGAAGTTTCGTTTTTTTAGTGCTGAAAATTCATTGTCTGCTGGCGCTGTACACCTTTTCTAAGTGTTGCAATATCTCATGAAGGAAATACTGGACAATCAAATTAATGACTTTCCATGCTTCAAGATGCCTTTCTACACTATATAAAGGTGGAAATTTACATTGGAAACGTTTGGTTTAGCTGTTATAAAAGTTTGGGTTTTTAGTCCTGTAAATGCATTTTCAGCTCGCGCTGTACACATTTGCTATGAGAGGCATTATCTCATAAGCGAAATATTGGACAATCAAATTAATGACTGCCCAGGCTTCAGGATGTCTTTTTACACTATATAAAGGTGGAAATTTACATTGGAAACGTTTAGTTTAGCTGTTATAAAAGTTTGTTTTTTTAGTGCTGTAAATGCATTTTCAGCTCGCGCTGTACACATTTGCTATGAGAGGCATTATCTCATAAGGGAAATATTGGACAATCAAATTAATGACTGCCCAGGCTTCAGGATGTCTTTTTACACTATATAAAGGTGGAAATTTACATTGGAAACGTTTAGTTTAGCTGTTATAAAAGTTTGTTTTTTTAGTGCTGAAAATGCATTTTCAGCTCGCACTGTACACATTTGCTATGTGAGGCATTATCTCAGAAGGGAAATACTGGACAATCAAATTAATGACTTCCCAGGCTTCAGGATGCCTTTTTACACTCTATAAATGTGGAAATTTACATTGGAAACGTTTGGTTTAGCTGTTAATGAAGTTTCGTTTTTTTAGTGCTGAAAATTCATTGTCTGCTGGCGCTGTACACTTTTTCTAAGTGTTGCAATATCTCATGAAGGAAATACTGGACAATCAAATTAATGACTTTCCAGGCTTCAGGATGCCTTTCTACACTATATAAAGGTGGAAATTTACATTGGAAACGTTTGGTTTAGCTGTTATAAAAGTTTGGTTTTTTAGTGCTGTAAATGCATTTTCAGCTCGCGCTGTACACATTTGCTATGAGAGGCATTATCTCATAAGGGAAATATTGGACAATCAAATTAATGACTGCCCAGGCTTCAGAATGTCTTTTTACACTATATAAAGGTGGAAATTTACATTGGAAACGTTTAGTTTAGCTGTTAATGAAGTTTCGTTTTTTTAGTGCTGAAAATTCATTGTCTGCTGGCGCTGTACACTTTTTCTAAGTGTTGCAATATCTCATGAAGGAAATACTGGACAATCAAATTAATGACTTTCCAGGCTTCAGGATGCCTTTCTACACTATATAAAGGTAGAAATTTACATTGGAAACGTTTGGTTTAGCTGTTATAAAAGTTTGGTTTTTTAGTGCTGTAAATGCATTTTCAGCTCGCGCTGTACACATTTGCTATGAGAGGCATTATCTCATAAGGGAAATATTGGACAATCAAATTAATGACTGCGCAGGCTTCAGGATGTCTTTTTACACTATATAAAGGTGGAAATTTACATTGGAAACGTTTGGTTTAGCTGTTATAAAAGTTTGTTTTTTTAGTGCTGTAAATGCATTTTCAGCTCGCGCTGTACACATTTGCTATGAGAGGCATTACCTCATAAGGGAAATATTGGACAATCAAATTAATGGCTGCCCGGGCTTCAGGATGTCTTTTTACACTATATAAAGGTGGAAATTTACATTGGAAACGTTTAGTTTAGCTGTTAATGAAGTTTCGTTTTTTTAGTGCTGAAAATTCATTGTCTGCTGGCGCTGTACACTTTTTCTAAATGTTGCAATATCTCATGAAGGAAATACTGGACAATCAAATTAATGACTTTCCAGGCTTCAGGATGCCTTTCTACACTATATAAAGGTGGAAATTTACATTGGAAACGTTTGGTTTAGCTGTTATAAAAGTTTGGTTTTTTTAGTGCTGTAAATGCATTTTCAGCTCGCACTGTACACATTTGCTATGAGAGGCATTATCTCATAAGGGAAATATTGGACAATCAAATTAATGACTGCCCAGGCTTCAGGATGTCTTTTTACACTATATAAAGGTGGAAATTTACATTGGAAACGTTTGGTTTAGGTGTTATATAAGTTTGGTTTTTTAGTGCTGAAAATGCATTTTCAGCTCGCACTGTACACATTTGCTATGTGAGGCATTATCTCATAAGGGAAATACTGGACAATCAAATTAATGACTTCCCAGGCTTCAGGATGCCTTTTTACACTCTATAAATGTGGAAATTTACATTGGAAACGTTTGGTTTAGCTGTTAATGAAGTTTCGTTTTTTTAGTGCTGAAAATTCATTGTCTGCTGGCGCTGTACACTTTTTCTAAGTGTTGCAATATCTCATGAAGGAAATACTGGACAATCAAATTAATGACTTTCCAGGCTTCAGGATGCCTTTCTACACTATATAAAGGTGGAAATTTACATTGGAAACGTTTGGTTTAGCTGTTATAAAAGTTTGGTTTTTTAGTGCTGTAAATGCATTTTCAGCTCGCGCTGTACACATTTGCTATGAGAGGCATTATCTCATAAGGGAAATATTGGACAATCAAATTAATGACTGCCCAGGCTTCAGGATGTCTTTTTACACTATATAAAGGTGGAAATTTACATTGGAAACGTTTGGTTTAGCTGTTATAAAAGTTTGTTTTTTTAGTGCTGTAAATGCATTTTCAGCTCGCACTGTACACATTTGCTATGAGAGGCATTATCTCATAAGGGAAATATTGGACAATCAAATTAATGACTGCCCAGGCTTCAGGATGTCTTTTTACACTATATAAAGGTGGAAATTTACATTGGAAACGTTTACTTTAGCTGTTAATGAAGTTTCGTTTATTTAGTGCTGAAAATTCATTGTCTGCTGGCGCTGTACACTTTTTCTAAGTGTTGCAATATCTCATGAAGGAAATACTGGACAATCAAATTAATGACTTTCCAGGCTTCAGGATGCCTTTCTACACTATATAAAGGTGGAAATTTACATTGGAAACGTTTGGTTTAGCTGTTATAAAAGTTTGTTTTTTTAGTGCTGTAAATGCATTTTCAGCTCGCACTGTACACATTTGCTGTGAGGCATTATCTCATAAGGGAAATACTGGACAATCAAATTAATGACTTCCCAGGCTTCAGGATGCCTTTTTACACTCTATAAATGTGGAAATTTACATTGGAAACGTTTGGTTTAGCTGTTAATGAAGTTTCGTTTTTTTTTAGTGCTGAAAATTCATTGTCTGCTGGCGCTGTACACTTTTTCTAAGTGTTGCAATATCTCATGAAGGAAATACTGGACAATCAAATTAATGACTTTCCAGGCTTCAGGATGCCTTTCTACACTATATAAAGGTGGAAATTTACATTGGAAACGTTTGGTTTAGCTGTTATAAAAGTTTGGTTTTTTAGTGCTGTAAATGCATTTTCAGCTCGCGCTGTACACATTTGCTATGAGAGGCATTATCTCATAAGGGAAATATTGGACAATCAAATTAATGACTGCCCAGGCTTCAGGATGTCTTTTTACACTATATAAAGGTGGAAATTTACATTTGAAACGTTTGGTTTAGCTGTTATAAAAGTTTGTTTTTTTAGTGCTGAAAATGCATTTTCAGCTCGCGCTGTACACATTTGCTATGAGAGGCATTATCTCATAAGGGAAATATTGGACAATCAAATTAATGACTGCCCAGGCTTCAGGATGTCTTTTTACACTATATAAAGGTGGAAATTTACATTGGAAACGTTTGGTTTAGCTGTTATAAAAGTTTGGTTTTTTAGTGCTGTAAATGCATTTTCAGCTCGCGCTGTACACATTTGCTATGAGAGGCATTATCTCATAAGGGAAATATTGGACAATCAAATTAATGACTGCCCAGGTTTCAGGATGTCTTTTTACACTATATAAAGGTGGAAATTTACATTGGAAACGTTTGGTTTAGGTGTTATATAAGTTTGGTTTTTTAGTGCTGAAAATGCATTTTCAGCTCGCACTGTACACATTTGCTATGTGAGGCATTATCTCATAAGGGAAATACTGGACAATCAAATTAATGACTTCCCAGGCTTCAGGATGCCTTTTTACACTCTATAAATGTGGAAATTTACATTGGAAACGTTTGGTTTAGCTGTTAATGAAGTTTCGTTTTTTTAGTGCTGAAAATTCATTGTCTGCTGGCGCTGTACACTTTTTCTAAGTTTTGCAATATCTCATGTAGGAAATACTGGACAATCAAATTAATGACTTTCCAGGCTTCAGGATGCCTTTCTACACTATATAAAGGTGGAAATTTACATTGGAAACGTTTGGTTTAGCTGTTATAAAAGTTTGTTTTTTTAGTGCTGTAAATGCATTTTCAGCTCGCGCTGTACACATTTGCTATGTGAGGCATTATCTCATAAGGGAAATACTGGACAATCAAATTAATGACTGCCCAGGCTTCAGGATGTCTTTTTACACTATATAAAGGTGGAAATTTACACTGGAAACGTTTGGTTTAGCTGTTATAAAAGTTTGGTTTTTTTAGTGCTGAAAATTCATTGTCTGCTGGCGCTGTACACTTTTTCTAAGTGTTGCAATATCTCATGAAGGAAATACTGGACAATCAAATTAATGACTTTCCAGGCTCCAGGATGCCTTTCTACACTATATAAAGGTGGAAATTTACATTGGAAACGTTTGGTTTAGCTGTTATAAAAGTTTGGTTTTTTAGTGCTGTAAATGCATTTTCAGCTCGCGCTGTACACATTTGCTATGAGAGGCATTATCTCATAAGGGAAATATTGGACAATCAAATTAATGACTGCCCAGGCTTCAGGATGTCTTTTTACACTATATAAAGGTGGAAATTTACATTGGAAACGTTTAGTTTAGCTGTTAATGAAGTTTCGTTTTTTTAGTGCTGAAAATTCATTGTCTACTGGCGCTGTACACTTTTTCTAAGTGTTGCAATATCTCATGAAGGAAATACTGGACAATCAAATTAATGACTTTCCAGGCTTCAGGATGCCTTTCTACACTATATAAAGGTGGAAATTTACATTGGAAACGTTTGGTTTAGCTGTTATAAAAGTTTGGTTTTTTAGTGCTGTAAATGCATTTTCAGCTCGCGCTGTACACATTTGCTATGAGAGGCATTATCTCATAAGGGAAATATTGGACAATCAAATTAATGACTGCCCAGGCTTCAGGATGTCTTTTTACACTATATAAAGGTGGAAATTTACATTGGAAACGTTTGGTTTAGCTGTTATAAAAGTTTGGTTTTTTAGTGCTGAAAATGCATTTTCAGCTCGCACTGTACACATTTGCTATGTGAGGCATTATCTCATAAGGGAAATACTGGACAATCAAATTAATGACTTCCCAGGCTTCAGGATGCATTTTTACACTCTATAAATGTGGAAATTTACATTGGAAACGTTTGGTTTAGCTGTTATAAAAGTTTGTTTTTTTAGTGCTGTAAATGCATTTTCAGCTCGCGCTGTACACATTTGCTATGTGAGGCATTATCTCATAAGGGAAATACTGGACAATCAAATTAATGACTGCCCAGGCTTCAGGATGTCTTTTTACACTATATAAAGGTGGAAATTTACATTGGAAACGTTTGGTTTAGCTGTTATAAAAGTTTGGTTTTTTAGTGCTGAAAATGCATTTTCAGCTCGCACTGTACACATTTGCTATGTGAGGCATTATCTCATAAGGGAAATACTGGACAATCAAATTAATGACTTCCCAGGCTTCAGGATGCCTTTTTACACTCTATAAATGTGGAAATTTACATTGGAAACGTTTGGTTTAGCTGTTAATGAAGTTTCGTTTATTTAGTGCTGAAAATTCATTGTCTGCTGGCGCTGTACACTTTTTCTAAGTGTTGCAATATCTCATGAAGGAAATACTGGACAATCAAATTAATGACTTTCCAGGCTTCAGGATGCCTTTCTACACTATATAAAGGTGGAAATTTACATTGGAAACGTTTGGTTTAGCTGTTATAAAAGTTTGGTTTTTTAGTGCTGTAAATGCATTTTCAGCTCGCGCTGTACACATTTGCTATGAGGGATTATCTCATAATTGGACAATCAAATTAATGACTGCCCAGGCTTCAGGATGTCTTTTTACACTATATAAAGGTGGAAATTTACATTGGAAACGTTTAGTTTAGCTGTTAATGAAGTTTCGTTTTTTTAGTGCTGGAAATTCATTGTCTGCTGGCGCTGTACACTTTTTCTAAGTGTTGCAATATCTCATGAAGGAAATACTGGACAATCAAATTAAAGACTTTCCAGGCTTCAGGATGCCTTTTTACACTATATAAAGGTGGAAATTTACATTGGAAACGTTTGGTTTAGCTGTTATAAAAGTTTGGTTTTTTAGTGCTGTAAATGCATTTTCAGCTCGCGCTGTACACATTTGCTATGAGAGGCATTATCTCATAAGGGAAATATTGGACAATCAAATTAATGACTGCCCAGGCTTCAGGATGTCTTTTTACACTATATAAAGGTGGAAATTTACATTGGAAACATTTAGTTTAGCTGTTAATGAAGTTTCGTTTTTTTAGTGCTGAAAATTCATTGTCTGCTGGCGCTGTACACTTTTGCTAAGTGTTGCAATATCTCATGAAGGAAATACTGGACAATCAAATTAATGACTTTCCAGGCTTCAGGATGCCTTTCTACACTATATAAAGGTGGAAATTTACATTGGAAACGTTTGGTTTAGCTGTTATAAAAGTTTGTTTTTTTAGTGCTGTAAATGCATTTTCAGCTCGCGCTGTACACATTTGCTATGAGAGGCATTATCTCATAAGGGAAATATTGGACAATCAAATTAATGACTGCCCAGGCTTCAGGATGTCTTTTTACACTATATAAAGGTGGAAATTTACATTGGAAACGTTTGGTTTAGCTGTTATAAAAGTTTGGTTTTTTAGTGCTGTAAATGCATTTTCAGCTCGCGCTGTACACATTTGCTATGAGAGGCATTATCTCATAAGGGAAATATTGGACAATCAAATTAATGACTGCCCAGGCTTCAGGATGTCTTTTTACACTATATAAAGGTGGAAATTTACATTGGAAACGTTTGGTTTAGCTGTTATAAAAGTTTGGTTTTTTAGTGCTGAAAATGCATTTTCAGCTCGCACTGTACACATTTGCTATGTGAGGCATTATCTCATAAGGGAAATACTGGACAATCAAATTAATGACTTCCCAGGCTTCAGGATGCATTTTTACACTCTATAAATGTGGAAATTTACATTGGAAACGTTTGGTTTAGCTGTTATAAAAGTTTGTTTTTTTAGTGCTGTAAATGCATTTTCAGCTCGCGCTGTACACATTTGCTATGTGAGGCATTATCTCATAAGGGAAATACTGGACAATCAAATTAATGACTGCCCAGGCTTCAGGATGTCTTTTTACACTATATAAAGGTGGAAATTTACATTGGAAACGTTTGGTTTAGCTGTTATAAAAGTTTGGTTTTTTAGTGCTGAAAATGCATTTTCAGCTCGCACTGTACACATTTGCTATGTGAGGCATTATCTCATAAGGGAAATACTGGACAATCAAATTAATGACTTCCCAGGCTTCAGGATGCCTTTTTACACTCTATAAATGTGGAAATTTACATTGGAAACGTTTGGTTTAGCTGTTAATGAAGTTTCGTTTTTTTAGTGCTGAAAATTCATTGTCTGCTGGCGCTGTACACTTTTTCTAAGTGTTGCAATATCTCATGAAGGAAATACTGGACAATCAAATTAATGACTTTCCAGGCTTCAGGATGCCTTTCTACACTATATAAAGGTGGAAATTTACATTGGAAACGTTTGGTTTAGCTGTTATAAAAGTTTGGTTTTTTAGTGCTGTAAATGCATTTTCAGCTCGCGCTGTACACATTTGCTATGAGAGGCATTATCTCATAAGGGAAATATTGGACAATCAAATTAATGACTGCCCAGGCTTCAGGATGTCTTTTTACACTATATAAAGGTGGAAATTTACATTGGAAACGTTTAGTTTAGCTGTTAATGAAGTTTCGTTTTTTTAGTGCTGGAAATTCATTGTCTGCTGGCGCTGTACACTTTTTCTAAGTGTTGCAATATCTCATGAAGGAAATACTGGACAATCAAATTAAAGACTTTCCAGGCTTCAGGATGCCTTTTTACACTATATAAAGGTGGAAATTTACATTGGAAACGTTTGGTTTAGCTGTTATAAAAGTTTGGTTTTTTAGTGCTGTAAATGCATTTTCAGCTCGCGCTGTACACATTTGCTATGAGAGGCATTATCTCATAAGGGAAATATTGGACAATCAAATTAATGACTGCCCAGGCTTCAGGATGTCTTTTTACACTATATAAAGGTGGAAATTTACATTGGAAACATTTAGTTTAGCTGTTAATGAAGTTTCGTTTTTTTAGTGCTGAAAATTCATTGTCTGCTGGCGCTGTACACTTTTTCTAAGTGTTGCAATATCTCATGAAGGAAATACTGGACAATCAAATTAATGACTTTCCAGGCTTCAGGATGCCTTTCTACACTATATAAAGGTGGAAATTTACATTGGAAACGTTTGGTTTAGCTGTTATAAAAGTTTGTTTTTTTAGTGCTGTAAATGCATTTTCAGCTCGCGCTGTACACATTTGCTATGAGAGGCATTATCTCATAAGGGAAATATTGGACAATCAAATTAATGACTGCCCAGGCTTCAGGATGTCTTTTTACACTATATAAAGGTGGAAATTTACATTGGAAACGTTTGGTTTAGCTGTTATAAAAGTTTGGTTTTTTAGTGCTGTAAATGCATTTTCAGCTCGCGCTGTACACATTTGCTATGAGAGGCATTATCTCATAAGGGAAATATTGGACAATCAAATTAATGGCTGCCCGGGCTTCAGGATGTCTTTTTACACTATATAAAGGTGGAAATTTACATTGGAAACGTTTAGTTTAGCTGTTAATGAAGTTTCGTTTTTTTAGTGCTGAAAATTCATTGTCTGCTGGCGCTGTACACTTTTTCTAAATGTTGCAATATCTCATGAAGGAAATACTGGAAAATCAAATTAATGACTTTCCAGGCTTCAGGATGCCTTTCTACACTATATAAAGGTGGAAATTTACATTGGAAACGTTTGGTTTAGCTTTTATAAAAGTTTGGTTTTTTAGTGCTGTAAATGCATTTTCAGCTCGCGCTGTACACATTTGCTATGAGAGGCATTATCTCATAAGGGAAATATTGGACAATCAAATTAATGACTGCCCAGGCTTCAGGATGTCTTTTTACACTATATAAAGGAGGAAATTTACATTGGAAACGTTTGGTTTAGGTGTTATAAAAGTTTGGTTTTTTAGTGCTGAAAATGCATTTTCAGCTCGCGCTGTACACATTTGCTATGAGAGGCATTATCTCATAAAGGAAATATTGGACAATCGAATTAATGACTGCCCAGGCTTCAGGATGTCTTTTTACACTATATAAAGGTGGAAATTTACATTGGAAACGTTTGGTTTAGCTGTTATAAAAGTTTGGTTTTTTAGTGCTGAAAATGCATTTTCAGCTCGCACTGTACACATTTGCTATGTGAGGCATTATCTCATAAGGGAAATACTGGACAATCAAATTAATGACTTCCCAGGCTTCAGGATGCCTTTTTACACTATATAAAGGTGGAAATTTACATTGGAAAGTTTGGTTTAGCTGTTATAAAAGTTTGGTTTTTTAGTGCTGTAAATGCATTTTCAGCTCGCGCTGTATACATTTGCCTATGAGAGGCATTATCTCATAAAGGAAATATTGGACAATCGAATTAATGACTGCCCAGGCTTCAGGATGTCTTTTTACACTATATAAAGGTGGAAATTTACATTGGAAACGTTTGGTTTAGCTGTTATAAAAGTTTGGTTTTTTAGTGCTGAAAATGCATTTTCAGCTCGCACTGTACACATTTGCTATGTGAGGCATTATCTCATAAGGGAAATACTGGACAATCAAATTAATGACTTCCCAGGCTTCAGGATGCCTTTTTACACTCTATAAATGTGGAAATTTACATTGGAAACGTTTGGTTTAGCTGTTAATGAAGTTTCGTTTTTTTAGTGCTGAAAATTCATTGTCTGCTGGCGCTGTACACTTTTTCTATGTGTTGCAATATCTCATGAAGGAAATACTGGACAATCAAATTAATGACTTTCCAGGCTTCAGGGTGCCTTTCTACACTATATAAAGGTGGAAATTTACATTGGAAACGTTTGGTTTAGCTGTTATAAAAGTTTGGTTTTTTTAGTGCTGTAAATGCATTTTCAGCTCGCGCTGTACACATTTGCTATGAGAGGCATTATCTCATAAGGGAAATATTGGACAATAAAATTAATGACTGCCCAGGCTTCAGGATGTCTTTTTACACTATATAAAGGTGGAAATTTACATTGGAAACGTTTGGTTTAGCTGTTATAAAAGTTTGGTTTTTTAGTGCTGTAAATGCATTTTCAGCTCGCGCTGTACACATTTGCTATGAGAGGCATTATCTCATAAGGGAAATATTGGACAATCAAATAAATGGCTGCCCAGGCTTCAGGATGTCTTTTTACTCTATATAAAGGTGGAAATTTACATTGGAAACGTTTAGTTTAGCTGTTAATGAAGTTTCGTTTTTTTAGTGCTGAAAATTCATTGTCTGCTGGCGCTGTACACTTTTTCTAAGTGTTGCAATATCTCATGAAGGAAATACTGGACAATCAAATCAATGACTTTCCAGGCTTCAGGATGCCTTTCTACACTATATAAAGGTGGAAATTTACATTGGAAACGTTTGGTTTAGCTGGTTTAAAAGTTTGGTTTTTTAGTGCTGTAAATGCATTTTCAGCTCGAACTGTACACATTTGCTATGTGAGGCATTATCTCATAAGGGAAATACTGGACAATCAAATTAATGACTTCCCAGGCTTCAGGATGCCTTTTTACACTCTATAAATGTGGAAATTTACATTGGAAACGTTTGGTTTAGCTGTTAATGAAGTTTCGTTTTTTTAGTGCTGAAAATTCATTGTCTGCTGGCGCTGTACACCTTTTCTAAGTGTTGCAATATCTCATGAAGGAAATACTGGACAATCAAATTAATGACTTTCCAGGCTTCAGGATGCCTTTCTACACTATATAAAGGTGGAAATTTACATTGGAAACGTTTGGTTTAGCTGTTAATGAAGTTTCGATTTTTTAGTGCTGAAAATTCATTGTCTGCTGGCGCTGTACACCTTTTCTAAGTGTTGCAATATCTCATGAAGGAAATACTGGACAATCAAATTAATGACTTTCCAGGCTTCAGGATGCCTTTCTACACTATATAAAGGTGGAAATTTACATTGGAAACGTTTGGTTTAGCTGTTATAAAAGTTTGGGTTTTTAGTGCTGTAAATGCATTTTCAGCTCGCGCTGTACACATTTGCTATGAGAGGCATTATCTCATAAGGGAAATATTGGACAATCAAATTAATGACTGCCCAGGCTTCAGGATGTCTTTTTACACTATATAAAGGTGGAAATTTACATTGGAAACGTTTAGTTTAGCTGTTATAAAAGTTTGTTTTTTTAGTGCTGTAAATGCATTTTCAGCTCGCGCTGTACACATTTGCTATGTGAGGCATTATCTCATAAGGGAAATACTGGACAATCAAATTAATGACTGCCCAGGCTTCAGGATGTCTTTTTACACTATATAAAGGTGGAAATTTACATTGGAAACGTTTGGTTTAGCTGTTAATGAAGTTTCGTTTTTTTAGTGCTGAAAATTCATTGTCTGCTGGCGCTGTACACTTTTTCTAAATGTTGCAATATCTCATGAAGGAAATACTGGACAATCAAATTAATGACTTTCCAGGCTTCAGGATGCCTTTCTACACTATATAAAGGTGGAAATTTACATTGGAAACGTTTGGTTTAGCTGTTATAAAAGTTTGGTTTTTTAGTGCTGAAAATGCATTTTCAGCTCGCACTGTACACATTTGCTATGTGAGGCATTATCTCATAAGGGAAATACTGGACAATCAAATTAATGACTTCCCAGGCTTCAGGATGCCTTTTTACACTATATAAAGGTGGAAATTTACATTGGAAAGTTTGGTTTAGCTGTTATAAAAGTTTGGTTTTTTAGTGCTGTAAATGCATTTTCAGCTCGCGCTGTATACATTTGCCTATGAGAGGCATTATCTCATAAAGGAAATATTGGACAATCGAATTAATGACTGCCCAGGCTTCAGGATGTCTTTTTACACTATATAAAGGTGGAAATTTACATTGGAAACGTTTGGTTTAGCTGTTATAAAAGTTTGGTTTTTTAGTGCTGAAAATGCATTTTCAGCTCGCACTGTACACATTTGCTATGTGAGGCATTATCTCATAAGGGAAATACTGGACAATCAAATTAATGACTTCCCAGGCTTCAGGATGCCTTTTTACACTCTATAAATGTGGAAATTTACATTGGAAACGTTTGGTTTAGCTGTTAATGAAGTTTCGTTTTTTTAGTGCTGAAAATTCATTGTCTGCTGGCGCTGTACACTTTTTCTAAGTGTTGCAATATCTCATGAAGGAAATACTGGACAATCAAATTAATGACTTTCCAGGCTTCAGGGTGCCTTTCTACACTATATAAAGGTGGAAATTTACATTGGAAACGTTTGGTTTAGCTGTTATAAAAGTTTGGTTTTTTTAGTGCTGTAAATGCATTTTCAGCTCGCGCTGTACACATTTGCTATGAGAGGCATTATCTCATAAGGGAAATATTGGACAATCAAATTAATGACTGCCCAGGCTTCAGGATGTCTTTTTACACTATATAAAGGTGGAAATTTACATTGGAAACGTTTGGTTTAGCTGTTATAAAAGTTTGGTTTTTTAGTGCTGTAAATGCATTTTCAGCTCGAACTGTACACATTTGCTATGTGAGGCATTATCTCATAAGGGAAATACTGGACAATCAAATTAATGACTTCCCAGGCTTCAGGATGCCTTTTTACACTCTATAAATGTGGAAATTTACATTGGAAACGTTTGGTTTAGCTGTTAATGAAGTTTCGTTTTTTTAGTGCTGAAAATTCATTGTCTGCTGGCGCTGTACACCTTTTCTAAGTGTTGCAATATCTCATGAAGGAAATACTGGACAATCAAATTAATGACTTTCCAGGCTTCAGGATGCCTTTCTACACTATATAAAGGTGGAAATTTACATTGGAAACGTTTGGTTTAGCTGTTAATGAAGTTTCGATTTTTTAGTGCTGAAAATTCATTGTCTGCTGGCGCTGTACACCTTTTCTAAGTGTTGCAATATCTCATGAAGGAAATACTGGACAATCAAATTAATGACTTTCCAGGCTTCAGGATGCCTTTCTACACTATATAAAGGTGGAAATTTACATTGGAAACGTTTGGTTTAGCTGTTATAAAAGTTTGGGTTTTTAGTGCTGTAAATGCATTTTCAGCTCGCGCTGTACACATTTGCTATGAGAGGCATTATCTCATAAGGGAAATATTGGACAATCAAATTAATGACTGCCCAGGCTTCAGGATGTCTTTTTACACTATATAAAGGTGGAAATTTACATTGGAAACGTTTAGTTTAGCTGTTATAAAAGTTTGTTTTTTTAGTGCTGTAAATGCATTTTCAGCTCGCGCTGTACACATTTGCTATGTGAGGCATTATCTCATAAGGGAAATACTGGACAATCAAATTAATGACTGCCCAGGCTTCAGGATGTCTTTTTACACTATATAAAGGTGGAAATTTACATTGGAAACGTTTGGTTTAGCTGTTATAAAAGTTTGGTTTTTTAGTGCTGAAAATGCATTTTCAGCTCGCACTGTACACATTTGCTATGTGAGGCATTATCTCATAAGGGAAATACTGGACAATCAAATTAATGACTTCCCAGGCTTCAGGATGCCTTTTTACACTCTATAAATGTGGAAATTTACATTGGAAACGTTTGGTTTAGCTGTTAATGAAGTTTCGTTTTTTTAGTGCTGAAAATTCATTGTCTGCTGGCGCTGTACACTTTTTCTAAGTGTTGCAATATCTCATGAAGGAAATACTGGACAATCAAATTAATGACTTTCCAGGCTTCAGGATGCCTTTCTACACTATATAAAGGTGGAAATTTACATTGGAAACGTTTAGTTTAGCTGTTATAAAAGTTTGGTTTTTTAGTGCTGTAAATGCATTTTCAGCTCGCGCTGTACACATTTGCTATGAGAGGCATTATCTCATAAGGGAAATATTGGACAATCAAATTAATGACTGCCCAGGCTTCAGGATGTCTTTTTACACTATATAAAGGTGGAAATTTACATTGGAAACGTTTAGTTTAGCTGTTAATGAAGTTTCGTTTTTTTAGTGCTGGAAATTCATTGTCTGCTGGCGCTGTACACTTTTTCTAAGTGTTGCAATATCTCATGAAGGAAATACTGGACAATCAAATTAATGACTTTCCAGGCTTCAGGATGCCTTTCTACACTATATAAAGGTGGAAATTTACATTGGAAACGTTTGGTTTAGCTGTTATAAAAGTTTGGTTTTTTAGTGCTGTAAATGCATTTTCAGCTCGCGCTGTACACATTTGCTATGAGAGGCATTATCTCATAAGGGAAATATTGGACAATCAAATTAATGACTGCCCAGGCTTCAGGATGTCTTTTTACACTATATAAAGGTGGAAATTTACATTGGAAACGTTTAGTTTAGCTGTTAATGAAGTTTCGGTTTTTTAGTGCTGAAAATTCATTGTCTGCTGGCGCTGTACACTTTTTCTAAGTGTTGCAATATCTCATGAAGGAAATACTGGACAATCAAATTAATCACTTTCCAGGCTTCAGGATGCCTTTCTACACTATATAAAGGTGGAAATTTACATTGGAAACGTTTGGTTTAGCTGTTATAAAAGTTTGTTTTTTTAGTGCTGTAAATGCATTTTCAGCTCGCGCTGTACACATTTGCTATGTGAGGCATTATCTCATAAGGGAAATACTGGACAATCAAATTAATGACTTCCCAGGCTTCAGGATGCCTTTTTACACTCTATAAATGTGGAAATTTACATTGGAATCGTTTGGTTTAGCTGTTAATGAAGTTTCGTTTTTTTAGTGCTGAAAATTCATTGTCTGCTGGCGCTGTACACTTTTTCTAAGTTTTGCAATATCTCATGTAGGAAATACTGGACAATCAAATTAATGACTTTCCAGGCTTCAGGATGCCTTTCTACACTATATAAAGGTGGAAATTTACATTGGAAACGTTTGGTTTAGCTGTTATAAAAGTTTGTTTTTTTAGTGCTGTAAATGCATTTTCAGCTCGCGCTGTACACATTTGCTATGTGAGGCATTATCTCATAAGGGAAATACTGGACAATCAAATTAATGACTGCCCAGGCTTCAGGATGTCTTTTTACACTATATAAAGGTGGAAATTTACATTGGAAACGTTTGGTTTAGCTGTTATAAAAGTTTGGTTTTTTTAGTGCTGAAAATTCATTGTCTGCTGGCGCTGTACACTTTTTCTAAGTGTTGCAATATCTCATGAAGGAAATACTGGACAATCAAATTAATGACTTTCCAGGCTCCAGGATGCCTTTCTACACTATATAAAGGTGGAAATTTACATTGGAAACGTTTGGTTTAGCTGTTATAAAAGTTTGGTTTTTTAGTGCTGTAAATGCATTTTCAGCTCGCGCTGTACACATTTGCTATGAGAGGCATTATCTCATAAGGGAAATATTGGACAATCAAATTAATGACTGCCCAGGCTTCAGGATGTCTTTTTACACTATATAAAGGTGGAAATTTACATTGGAAACGTTTAGTTTAGCTGTTAATGAAGTTTCGTTTTTTTAGTGCTGAAAATTCATTGTCTACTGGCGCTGTACACTTTTTCTAAGTGTTGCAATATCTCATGAAGGAAATACTGGACAATCAAATTAATGACTTTCCAGGCTTCAGGATGCCTTTCTACACTATATAAAGGTGGAAATTTACATTGGAAACGTTTGGTTTAGCTGTTATAAAAGTTTGGTTTTTTAGTGCTGTAAATGCATTTTCAGCTCGCGCTGTACACATTTGCTATGAGAGGCATTATCTCATAAGGGAAATATTGGACAATCAAATTAATGACTGCCCAGGCTTCAGGATGTCTTTTTACACTATATAAAGGTGGAAATTTACATTGGAAACGTTTGGTTTAGCTGTTATAAAAGTTTGGTTTTTTAGTGCTGAAAATGCATTTTCAGCTTGCACTGTACACATTTGCTATGTGAGGCATTATCTCATAAGGGAAATACTGGACAATCAAATTAATGACTTCCCAGGCTTCAGGATGCATTTTTACACTCTATAAATGTGGAAATTTACATTGGAAACGTTTGGTTTAGCTGTTAATGAAGTTTCGTTTTTTTAGTGCTGAAAATTCATTGTCTGCTGGCGCTGTACACCTTTTCTAAGTGTTGCAATATCTCATGAAGGAAATACTGGACAATCAAATTAATGACTTTCCAGGCTTCAGGATGCCTTTCTACACTATATAAAGGTGGAAATTTACATTGGAAACGTTTGGTTTAGCTGTTATAAAAGTTTGGGTTTTTAGTGCTGTAAATGCATTTTCAGCTCGCGCTGTACACATTTGCTATGAGAGGCATTATCTCATAAGGGAAATATTGGACAATCAAATTAATGACTGCCCAGGCTTCAGGATGTCTTTTTACACTATATAAAGGTGGAAATTTACATTGGAAACGTTTAGTTTAGCTGTTATAAAAGTTTGTTTTTTTAGTGCTGTAAATGCATTTTCAGCTCGCGCTGTACACATTTGCTATGAGAGGCATTATCTCATAAGGGAAATATTGGACAATCAAATTAATGACTGCCCAGGCTTCAGGATGTCTTTTTACACTATATAAAGGTGGAAATTTACATTGGAAACGTTTAGTTTAGCTGTTATAAAAGTTTGTTTTTTTAGTGCTGAAAATGCATTTTCAGCTCGCACTGTACACATTTGCTATGTGAGGCATTATCTCATAAGGGAAATACTGGACAATCAAATTAATGACTTCCCAGGCTTCAGGATGCCTTTTTACACTCTATAAATGTGGAAATTTACATTGGAAACGTTTGGTTTAGCTGTTAATGAAGTTTCGTTTTTTTAGTGCTGAAAATTCATTGTCTGCTGGCGCTGTACACTTTTTCTAAGTGTTGCAATATCTCATGAATGAAATACTGGACAATAAAATTAATGACTTTCCAGGCTTCAGGATGCCTTTCTACACTATATAAAGGTGGAAATTTACATTGGAAACGTTTGGTTTAGCTGTTATAAAAGTTTGGTTTTTTAGTGCTGTAAATGCATTTTCAGCTCGCGCTGTACACATTTGCTATGAGAGGCATTATCTCATAAGGGAAATATTGGACAATCAAATTAATGACTGCCCAGGCTTCAGGATGTCTTTTTACACTATATAAAGGTGGAAATTTACATTGGAAACGTTTAGTTTAGCTGTTATAAAAGTTTGTTTTTTTAGTGCTGTAAATGCATTTTCAGCTCGCGCTGTACACATTTGCTATGTGAGGCATTATCTCATAAGGGAAATACTGGACAATCAAATTAATGACTGCCCAGGCTTCAGGATGTCTTTTTACACTATATAAAGGTGGAAATTTACATTGGAAACGTTTGGTTTAGCTGTTATAAAAGTTTGGTTTTTTAGTGCTGTAAATGCATTTTCAGCTCGCGCTGTACACATTTGCTATGAGAGGCATTATCTCATAAGGGAAATATTGGACAATCAAATTAATGACTGCCCAGGCTTCAGGATGTCTTTTTACACTATATAAAGGTGGAAATTTACATTGGAAACGTTTAGTTTAGCTGTTAATGAAGTTTCGTTTTTTTAGTGCTGGAAATTCATTGTCTGCTGGCGCTGTACACTTTTTCTAAGTGTTGCAATATCTCATGAAGGAAATACTGGACAATCAAATTAAAGACTTTCCAGGCTTCAGGATGCCTTTTTACACTATATAAAGGTGGAAATTTACATTGGAAACGTTTGGTTTAGCTGTTATAAAAGTTTGGTTTTTTAGTGCTGTAAATGCATTTTCAGCTCGCGCTGTACACATTTGCTATGAGAGGCATTATCTCATAAGGGAAATATTGGACAATCAAATTAATGACTGCCCAGGCTTCAGGATGTCTTTTTACACTATATAAAGGTGGAAATTTACATTGGAAACATTTAGTTTAGCTGTTAATGAAGTTTCGTTTTTTTAGTGCTGAAAATTCATTGTCTGCTGGCGCTGTACACTTTTTCTAAGTGTTGCAATATCTCATGAAGGAAATACTGGACAATCAAATTAATGACTTTCCAGGCTTCAGGATGCCTTTCTACACTATATAAAGGTGGAAATTTACATTGGAAACGTTTGGTTTAGCTGTTATAAAAGTTTGTTTTTTTAGTGCTGTAAATGCATTTTCAGCTCGCGCTGTACACATTTGCTATGAGAGGCATTATCTCATAAGGGAAATATTGGACAATCAAATTAATGACTGCCCAGGCTTCAGGATGTCTTTTTACACTATATAAAGGTGGAAATTTACATTGGAAACGTTTGGTTTAGCTGTTATAAAAGTTTGGTTTTTTAGTGCTGTAAATGCATTTTCAGCTCGCGCTGTACACATTTGCTATGAGAGGCATTATCTCATAAGGGAAATATTGGACAATCAAATTAATGGCTGCCCGGGCTTCAGGATGTCTTTTTACACTATATAAAGGTGGAAATTTACATTGGAAACGTTTAGTTTAGCTGTTAATGAAGTTTCGTTTTTTTAGTGCTGAAAATTCATTGTCTGCTGGCGCTGTACACTTTTTCTAAATGTTGCAATATCTCATGAAGGAAATACTGGACAATCAAATTAATGACTTTCCAGGCTTCAGGATGCCTTTCTACACTATATAAAGGTGGAAATTTACATTGGAAACGTTTGGTTTAGCTTTTATAAAAGTTTGGTTTTTTAGTGCTGTAAATGCATTTTCAGCTCGCGCTGTACACATTTGCTATGAGAGGCATTATCTCATAAGGGAAATATTGGACAATCAAATTAATGACTGCCCAGGCTTCAGGATGTCTTTTTACACTATATAAAGGAGGAAATTTACATTGGAAACGTTTGGTTTAGGTGTTATAAAAGTTTGGTTTTTTAGTGCTTGAAAATGCATTTTCAGCTCGCGCTGTACACATTTGCTATGAGAGGCATTATCTCATAAAGGAAATATTGGACAATCGAATTAATGACTGCCCAGGCTTCAGGATGTCTTTTTACACTATATAAAGGTGGAAATTTACATTGGAAACGTTTGGTTTAGCTGTTATAAAAGTTTGGTTTTTTAGTGCTGAAAATGCATTTTCAGCTCGCACTGTACACATTTGCTATGTGAGGCATTATCTCATAAGGGAAATACTGGACAATCAAATTAATGACTTCCCAGGCTTCAGGATGCCTTTTTACACTATATAAAGGTGGAAATTTACATTGGAAAGTTTGGTTTAGCTGTTATAAAAGTTTGGTTTTTTAGTGCTGTAAATGCATTTTCAGCTCGCGCTGTATACATTTGCCTATGAGAGGCATTATCTCATAAAGGAAATATTGGACAATCGAATTAATGACTGCCCAGGCTTCAGGATGTCTTTTTACACTATATAAAGGTGGAAATTTACATTGGAAACGTTTGGTTTAGCTGTTATAAAAGTTTGGTTTTTTAGTGCTGAAAATGCATTTTCAGCTCGCACTGTACACATTTGCTATGTGAGGCATTATCTCATAAGGGAAATACTGGACAATCAAATTAATGACTTCCCAGGCTTCAGGATGCCTTTTTACACTCTATAAATGTGGAAATTTACATTGGAAACGTTTGGTTTAGCTGTTAATGAAGTTTCGTTTTTTTAGTGCTGAAAATTCATTGTCTGCTGGCGCTGTACACTTTTTCTAAGTGTTGCAATATCTCATGAAGGAAATACTGGACAATCAAATTAATGACTTTCCAGGCTTCAGGGTGCCTTTCTACACTATATAAAGGTGGAAATTTACATTGGAAACGTTTGGTTTAGCTGTTATAAAAGTTTGGTTTTTTTAGTGCTGTAAATGCATTTTCAGCTCGCGCTGTACACATTTGCTATGAGAGGCATTATCTCATAAGGGAAATATTGGACAATCAAATTAATGACTGCCCAGGCTTCAGGATGTCTTTTTACACTATATAAAGGTGGAAATTTACATTGGAAACGTTTGGTTTAGCTGTTATAAAAGTTTGGTTTTTTAGTGCTGTAAATGCATTTTCAGCTCGCGCTGTACACATTTGCTATGAGAGGCATTATCTCATAAGGGAAATATTGGACAATCAAATAAATGGCTGCCCAGGCTTCAGGATGTCTTTTTACTCTATATAAAGGTGGAAATTTACATTGGAAACGTTTAGTTTAGCTGTTAATGAAGTTTCGTTTTTTTAGTGCTGAAAATTCATTGTCTGCTGGCGCTGTACACTTTTTCTAAGTGTTGCAATATCTCATGAAGGAAATACTGGACAATCAAATCAATGACTTTCCAGGCTTCAGGATGCCTTTCTACACTATATAAAGGTGGAAATTTACATTGGAAACGTTTGGTTTAGCTGGTTTAAAAGTTTGGTTTTTTAGTGCTGTAAATGCATTTTCAGCTCGAACTGTACACATTTGCTATGTGAGGCATTATCTCATAAGGGAAATACTGGACAATCAAATTAATGACTTCCCAGGCTTCAGGATGCCTTTTTACACTCTATAAACGTGGAAATTTACATTGGAAACGTTTGGTTTAGCTGTTAATGAAGTTTCGTTTTTTTAGTGCTGAAAATTCATTGTCTGCTGGCGCTGTACACCTTTTCTAAGTGTTGCAATATCTCATGAAGGAAATACTGGACAATCAAATTAATGACTTTCCAGGCTTCAGGATGCCTTTCTACACTATATAAAGGTGGAAATTTACATTGGAAACGTTTGGTTTAGCTGTTAATGAAGTTTCGATTTTTTAGTGCTGAAAATTCATTGTCTGCTGGCGCTGTACACCTTTTCTAAGTGTTGCAATATCTCATGAAGGAAATACTGGACAATCAAATTAATGACTTTCCAGGCTTCAGGATGCCTTTCTACACTATATAAAGGTGGAAATTTACATTGGAAACGTTTGGTTTAGCTGTTATAAAAGTTTGGGTTTTTAGTGCTGTAAATGCATTTTCAGCTCGCGCTGTACACATTTGCTATGAGAGGCATTATCTCATAAGGGAAATATTGGACAATCAAATTAATGACTGCCCAGGCTTCAGGATGTCTTTTTACACTATATAAAGGTAGAAATTTACATTGGAAACGTTTAGTTTAGCTGTTATAAAAGTTTGTTTTTTTAGTGCTGTAAATGCATTTTCAGCTCGCGCTGTACACATTTGCTATGTGAGGCATTATCTCATAAGGGAAATACTGGACAATCAAATTAATGACTGCCCAGGCTTCAGGATGTCTTTTTACACTATATAAAGGTGGAAATTTACATTGGAAACGTTTGGTTTAGCTGTTATAAAAGTTTGGTTTTTTAGTGCTGAAAATGCATTTTCAGCTCGCACTGTACACATTTGCTATGTGAGGCATTATCTCATAAGGGAAATACTGGACAATCAAATTAATGACTTCCCAGGCTTCAGGATGCCTTTTTACACTCTATAAATGTGGAAATTTACATTGGAAACGTTTGGTTTAGCTGTTAATGAAGTTTCGTTTTTTTAGTGCTGAAAATTCATTGTCTGCTGGCGCTGTACACTTTTTCTAAGTGTTGCAATATCTCATGAAGGAAATACTGGACAATCAAATTAATGACTTTCCAGGCTTCAGGATGCCTTTCTACACTATATAAAGGTGGAAATTTACATTGGAAACGTTTAGTTTAGCTGTTATAAAAGTTTGGTTTTTTAGTGCTGTAAATGCATTTTCAGCTCGCGCTGTACACATTTGCTATGAGAGGCATTATCTCATAAGGGAAATATTGGACAATCAAATTAATGACTGCCCAGGCTTCAGGATGTCTTTTTACACTATATAAAGGTGGAAATTTACATTGGAAACGTTTAGTTTAGCTGTTAATGAAGTTTCGTTTTTTTAGTGCTGGAAATTCATTGTCTGCTGGCGCTGTACACTTTTTCTAAGTGTTGCAATATCTCATGAAGGAAATACTGGACAATCAAATTAATGACTTTCCAGGCTTCAGGATGCCTTTCTACACTATATAAAGGTGGAAATTTACATTGGAAACGTTTGGTTTAGCTGTTATAAAAGTTTGGTTTTTTAGTGCTGTAAATGCATTTTCAGCTCGCGCTGTACACATTTGCTATGAGAGGCATTATCTCATAAGGGAAATATTGGACAATCAAATTAATGACTGCCCAGGCTTCAGGATGTCTTTTTACACTATATAAAGGTGGAAATTTACATTGGAAACGTTTAGTTTAGCTGTTAATGAAGTTTCGTTTTTTTAGTGCTGGAAATTCATTGTCTGCTGGCGCTGTACACTTTTTCTAAGTGTTGCAATATCTCATGAAGGAAATACTGGACAATCAAATTAATGACTTTCCAGGCTTCAGGATGCCTTTCTACACTATATAAAGGTGGAAATTTACATTGGAAACGTTTGGTTTAGCTGTTATAAAAGTTTGGTTTTTTAGTGCTGTAAATGCATTTTCAGCTCGCGCTGTACACATTTGCTATGAGAGGCATTATCTCATAAGGGAAATATTGGACAATCAAATTAATGACTGCCCAGGCTTCAGGATGTCTTTTTACACTATATAAAGGTGGAAATTTACATTGGAAACGTTTAGTTTAGCTGTTAATGAAGTTTCGGTTTTTTAGTGCTGAAAATTCATTGTCTGCTGGCGCTGTACACTTTTTCTAAGTGTTGCAATATCTCATGAAGGAAATACTGGACAATCAAATTAATCACTTTCCAGGCTTCAGGATGCCTTTCTACACTATATAAAGGTGGAAATTTACATTGGAAACGTTTGGTTTAGCTGTTATAAAAGTTTGTTTTTTTAGTGCTGTAAATGCATTTTCAGCTCGCGCTGTACACATTTGCTATGAGAGGCATTATCTCATAAGGGAAATATTGGACAATCAAATTAATGACTGCCCAGGCTTCAGGATGTCTTTTTACACTATATAAAGGTGGAAATTTACATTGGAAACGTTTGGTTTAGCTGTTATAAAAGTTTGGTTTTTTAGTGCTGAAAATGCATTTTCAGCTTGCACTGTACACATTTGCTATGTGAGGCATTATCTCATAAGGGAAATACTGGACAATCAAATTAATGACTTCCCAGGCTTCAGGATGCCTTTTTACACTCTATAAATGTGGAAATTTACATTGGAATCGTTTGGTTTAGCTGTTAATGAAGTTTCGTTTTTTTAGTGCTGAAAATTCATTGTCTGCTGGCGCTGTACACTTTTTCTAAGTTTTGCAATATCTCATGTAGGAAATACTGGACAATCAAATTAATGACTTTCCAGGCTTCAGGATGCCTTTCTACACTATATAAAGGTGGAAATTTACATTGGAAACGTTTGGTTTAGCTGTTATAAAAGTTTGTTTTTTTAGTGCTGTAAATGCATTTTCAGCTCGCGCTGTACACATTTGCTATGTGAGGCATTATCTCATAAGGGAAATACTGGACAATCAAATTAATGACTGCCCAGGCTTCAGGATGTCTTTTTACACTATATAAAGGTGGAAATTTACATTGGAAACGTTTGGTTTAGCTGTTATAAAAGTTTGGTTTTTTTAGTGCTGAAAATTCATTGTCTGCTGGCGCTGTACACTTTTTCTAAGTGTTGCAATATCTCATGAAGGAAATACTGGACAATCAAATTAATGACTTTCCAGGCTCCAGGATGCCTTTCTACACTATATAAAGGTGGAAATTTACATTGGAAACGTTTGGTTTAGCTGTTATAAAAGTTTGGTTTTTTAGTGCTGTAAATGCATTTTCAGCTCGCGCTGTACACATTTGCTATGAGAGGCATTATCTCATAAGGGAAATATTGGACAATCAAATTAATGACTGCCCAGGCTTCAGGATGTCTTTTTACACTATATAAAGGTGGAAATTTACATTGGAAACGTTTGGTTTAGCTGTTATAAAAGTTTGGTTTTTTAGTGCTGAAAATGCATTTTCAGCTTGCACTGTACACATTTGCTATGTGAGGCATTATCTCATAAGGGAAATACTGGACAATCAAATTAATGACTTCCCAGGCTTCAGGATGCATTTTTACACTCTATAAATGTGGAAATTTACATTGGAAACGTTTGGTTTAGCTGTTAATGAAGTTTCGTTTTTTTAGTGCTGAAAATTCATTGTCTGCTGGCGCTGTACACCTTTTCTAAGTGTTGCAATATCTCATGAAGGAAATACTGGACAATCAAATTAATGACTTTCCAGGCTTCAGGATGCCTTTCTACACTATATAAAGGTGGAAATTTACATTGGAAACGTTTGGTTTAGCTGTTATAAAAGTTTGGGTTTTTAGTGCTGTAAATGCATTTTCAGCTCGCGCTGTACACATTTGCTATGAGAGGCATTATCTCATAAGGGAAATATTGGACAATCAAATTAATGACTGCCCAGGCTTCAGGATGTCTTTTTACACTATATAAAGGTGGAAATTTACATTGGAAACGTTTAGTTTAGCTGTTATAAAAGTTTGTTTTTTTAGTGCTGTAAATGCATTTTCAGCTCGCGCTGTACACATTTGCTATGAGAGGCATTATCTCATAAGGGAAATATTGGACAATCAAATTAATGACTGCCCAGGCTTCAGGATGTCTTTTTACACTATATAAAGGTGGAAATTTACATTGGAAACGTTTAGTTTAGCTGTTATAAAAGTTTGTTTTTTTAGTGCTGAAAATGCATTTTCAGCTCGCACTGTACACATTTGCTATGTGAGGCATTATCTCATAAGGGAAATACTGGACAATCAAATTAATGACTTCCCAGGCTTCAGGATGCCTTTTTACACTCTATAAATGTGGAAATTTACATTGGAAACGTTTGGTTTAGCTGTTAATGAAGTTTCGTTTTTTTAGTGCTGAAAATTCATTGTCTGCTGGCGCTGTACACTTTTTCTAAGTGTTGCAATATCTCATGAATGAAATACTGGACAATAAAATTAATGACTTTCCAGGCTTCAGGATGCCTTTCTACACTATATAAAGGTGGAAATTTACATTGGAAACGTTTGGTTTAGCTGTTATAAAAGTTTGGTTTTTTAGTGCTGTAAATGCATTTTCAGCTCGCGCTGTACACATTTGCTATGAGAGGCATTATCTCATAAGGGAAATATTGGACAATCAAATTAATGACTGCCCAGGCTTCAGGATGTCTTTTTACACTATATAAAGGTGGAAATTTACATTGGAAACGTTTAGTTTAGCTGTTATAAAAGTTTGTTTTTTTAGTGCTGTAAATGCATTTTCAGCTCGCGCTGTACACATTTGCTATGTGAGGCATTATCTCATAAGGGAAATACTGGACAATCAAATTAATGACTGCCCAGGCTTCAGGATGTCTTTTTACACTATATAAAGGTGGAAATTTACATTGGAAACGTTTGGTTTAGCTGTTATAAAAGTTTGGTTTTTTAGTGCTGAAAATGCATTTTCAGCTCGCACTGTACACATTTGCTATGTGAGGCATTATCTCATAAGGGAAATACTGGACAATCAAATTAATGACTTCCCAGGCTTCAGGATGCCTTTTTACACTCTATAAATGTGGAAATTTACATTGGAAACGTTTGGTTTAGCTGTTAATGAAGTTTCGTTTTTTTAGTGCTGAAAATTCATTGTCTGCTGGCGCTGTACACTTTTTCTAAGTGTTGCAATATCTCATGAAGGAAATACTGGACAATCAAATTAATGACTTTCCAGGCTTCAGGATGCCTTTCTACACTATATAAAGGTGGAAATTTACATTGGAAACGTTTAGTTTAGCTGTTATAAAAGTTTGGTTTTTTAGTGCTGTAAATGCATTTTCAGCTCGCGCTGTACACATTTGCTATGAGAGGCATTATCTCATAAGGGAAATATTGGACAATCAAATTAATGACTGCCCAGGCTTCAGGATGTCTTTTTACACTATATAAAGGTGGAAATTTACATTGGAAACGTTTAGTTTAGCTGTTATAAAAGTTTGTTTTTTTAGTGCTGTAAATGCATTTTCAGCTCGCGCTGTACACATTTGCTATGAGAGGCATTATCTCATAAGGGAAATATTGGACAATCAAATTAATGACTGCCCAGGCTTCAGGATGTCTTTTTACACTATATAAAGGTGGAAATTTACATTGGAAACGTTTAGTTTAGCTGTTAATGAAGTTTCGTTTTTTTAGTGCTGAAAATTCATTGTCTACTGGCGCTGTACACTTTTTCTAAGTGTTGCAATATCTCATGAAGGAAATACTGGACAATCAAATTAATGACTTTCCAGGCTTCAGGATGCCTTTCTACACTATATAAAGGTGGAAATTTACATTGGAAACGTTTGGTTTAGCTGTTATAAAAGTTTGGGTTTTTAGTGCTGTAAATGCATTTTCAGCTCGCGCTGTACACATTTGCTATGAGAGGCATTATCTCATAAGGGAAATATTGGACAATCAAATTAATGACTGCCCAGGCTTCAGGATGTCTTTTTACACTATATAAAGGTGGAAATTTACATTGGAAACGTTTAGTTTAGCTGTTATAAAAGTTTGTTTTTTTAGTGCTGTAAATGCATTTTCAGCTCGCGCTGTACACATTTGCTATGTGAGGCATTATCTCATAAGGGAAATACTGGACAATCAAATTAATGACTGCCCAGGCTTCAGGATGTCTTTTTACACTATATAAAGGTGGAAATTTACATTGGAAACGTTTGGTTTAGCTGTTATAAAAGTTTGGTTTTTTAGTGCTGAAAATGCATTTTCAGCTCGCACTGTACACATTTGCTATGTGAGGCATTATCTCATAAGGGAAATACTGGACAATCAAATTAATGACTTCCCAGGCTTCAGGATGCCTTTTTACACTCTATAAATGTGGAAATTTACATTGGAAACGTTTGGTTTAGCTGTTAATGAAGTTTCGTTTTTTTAGTGCTGAAAATTCATTGTCTGCTGGCGCTGTACACTTTTTCTAAGTGTTGCAATATCTCATGAAGGAAATACTGGACAATCAAATTAATGACTTTCCAGGCTTCAGGATGCCTTTCTACACTATATAAAGGTGGAAATTTACATTGGAAACGTTTAGTTTAGCTGTTATAAAAGTTTGGTTTTTTAGTGCTGTAAATGCATTTTCAGCTCGCGCTGTACACATTTGCTATGAGAGGCATTATCTCATAAGGGAAATATTGGACAATCAAATTAATGACTGCCCAGGCTTCAGGATGTCTTTTTACACTATATAAAGGTGGAAATTTACATTGGAAACGTTTAGTTTAGCTGTTAATGAAGTTTCGTTTTTTTAGTGCTGGAAATTCATTGTCTGCTGGCGCTGTACACTTTTTCTAAGTGTTGCAATATCTCATGAAGGAAATACTGGACAATCAAATTAATGACTTTCCAGGCTTCAGGATGCCTTTCTACACTATATAAAGGTGGAAATTTACATTGGAAACGTTTGGTTTAGCTGTTATAAAAGTTTGGTTTTTTAGTGCTGTAAATGCATTTTCAGCTCGCGCTGTACACATTTGCTATGAGAGGCATTATCTCATAAGGGAAATATTGGACAATCAAATTAATGACTGCCCAGGCTTCAGGATGTCTTTTTACACTATATAAAGGTGGAAATTTACATTGGAAACGTTTAGTTTAGCTGTTAATGAAGTTTCGTTTTTTTAGTGCTGGAAATTCATTGTCTGCTGGCGCTGTACACTTTTTCTAAGTGTTGCAATATCTCATGAAGGAAATACTGGACAATCAAATTAATGACTTTGCAGGCTTCAGGATGCCTTTCTACACTATATAAAGGTGGAAATTTACATTGGAAACGTTTGGTTTAGCTGTTATAAAAGTTTGGTTTTTTAGTGCTGTAAATGCATTTTCAGCTCGCGCTGTACACATTTGCTATGAGAGGCATTATCTCATAAGGGAAATATTGGACAATCAAATTAATGACTGCCCAGGCTTCAGGATGTCTTTTTACACTATATAAAGGTGGAAATTTACATTGGAAACGTTTAGTTTAGCTGTTAATGAAGTTTCGGTTTTTTAGTGCTGAAAATTCATTGTCTGCTGGCGCTGTACACTTTTTCTAAGTTTTGCAATATCTCATGTAGGAAATACTGGACAATCAAATTAATGACTTTCCAGGCTTCAGGATGCCTTTCTACACTATATAAAGGTGGAAATTTACATTGGAAACGTTTGGTTTAGCTGTTATAAAAGTTTGTTTTTTTAGTGCTGTAAATGCATTTTCAGCTCGCGCTGTACACATTTGCTATGTGAGGCATTATCTCATAAGGGAAATACTGGACAATCAAATTAATGACTGCCCAGGCTTCAGGATGTCTTTTTACACTATATAAAGGTGGAAATTTACATTGGAAACGTTTGGTTTAGCTGTTATAAAAGTTTGGTTTTTTTAGTGCTGAAAATTCATTGTCTGCTGGCGCTGTACACTTTTTCTAAGTGTTGCAATATCTCATGAAGGAAATACTGGACAATCAAATTAATGACTTTCCAGGCTCCAGGATGCCTTTCTACACTATATAAAGGTGGAAATTTACATTGGAAACGTTTGGTTTAGCTGTTATAAAAGTTTGGTTTTTTAGTGCTGTAAATGCATTTTCAGCTCGCGCTGTACACATTTGCTATGAGAGGCATTATCTCATAAGGGAAATATTGGACAATCAAATTAATGACTGCCCAGGCTTCAGGATGTCTTTTTACACTATATAAAGGTGGAAATTTACATTGGAAACGTTTAGTTTAGCTGTTAATGAAGTTTCGTTTTTTTAGTGCTGAAAATTCATTGTCTACTGGCGCTGTACACTTTTTCTAAGTGTTGCAATATCTCATGAAGGAAATACTGGACAATCAAATTAATGACTTTCCAGGCTTCAGGATGCCTTTCTACACTATATAAAGGTGGAAATTTACATTGGAAACGTTTGGTTTAGCTGTTATAAAAGTTTGGGTTTTTAGTGCTGTAAATGCATTTTCAGCTCGCGCTGTACACATTTGCTATGAGAGGCATTATCTCATAAGGGAAATATTGGACAATCAAATTAATGACTGCCCAGGCTTCAGGATGTCTTTTTACACTATATAAAGGTGGAAATTTACATTGGAAACGTTTAGTTTAGCTGTTATAAAAGTTTGTTTTTTTAGTGCTGTAAATGCATTTTCAGCTCGCGCTGTACACATTTGCTATGTGAGGCATTATCTCATAAGGGAAATACTGGACAATCAAATTAATGACTGCCCAGGCTTCAGGATGTCTTTTTACACTATATAAAGGTGGAAATTTACATTGGAAACGTTTGGTTTAGCTGTTATAAAAGTTTGGTTTTTTAGTGCTGAAAATGCATTTTCAGCTCGCACTGTACACATTTGCTATGTGAGGCATTATCTCATAAGGGAAATACTGGACAATCAAATTAATGACTTCCCAGGCTTCAGGATGCCTTTTTACACTCTATAAATGTGGAAATTTACATTGGAAACGTTTGGTTTAGCTGTTAATGAAGTTTCGTTTTTTTAGTGCTGAAAATTCATTGTCTGCTGGCGCTGTACACTTTTTCTAAGTGTTGCAATATCTCATGAAGGAAATACTGGACAATCAAATTAATGACTTTCCAGGCTTCAGGATGCCTTTCTACACTATATAAAGGTGGAAATTTACATTGGAAACGTTTAGTTTAGCTGTTATAAAAGTTTGGTTTTTTAGTGCTGTAAATGCATTTTCAGCTCGCGCTGTACACATTTGCTATGAGAGGCATTATCTCATAAGGGAAATATTGGACAATCAAATTAATGACTGCCCAGGCTTCAGGATGTCTTTTTACACTATATAAAGGTGGAAATTTACATTGGAAACGTTTAGTTTAGCTGTTAATGAAGTTTCGTTTTTTTAGTGCTGGAAATTCATTGTCTGCTGGCGCTGTACACTTTTTCTAAGTGTTGCAATATCTCATGAAGGAAATACTGGACAATCAAATTAATGACTTTCCAGGCTTCAGGATGCCTTTCTACACTATATAAAGGTGGAAATTTACATTGGAAACGTTTGGTTTAGCTGTTATAAAAGTTTGGTTTTTTAGTGCTGTAAATGCATTTTCAGCTCGCGCTGTACACATTTGCTATGAGAGGCATTATCTCATAAGGGAAATATTGGACAATCAAATTAATGACTGCCCAGGCTTCAGGATGTCTTTTTACACTATATAAAGGTGGAAATTTACATTGGAAACGTTTAGTTTAGCTGTTAATGAAGTTTCGTTTTTTTAGTGCTGGAAATTCATTGTCTGCTGGCGCTGTACACTTTTTCTAAGTGTTGCAATATCTCATGAAGGAAATACTGGACAATCAAATTAATGACTTTGCAGGCTTCAGGATGCCTTTCTACACTATATAAAGGTGGAAATTTACATTGGAAACGTTTGGTTTAGCTGTTATAAAAGTTTGGTTTTTTAGTGCTGTAAATGCATTTTCAGCTCGCGCTGTACACATTTGCTATGAGAGGCATTATCTCATAAGGGAAATATTGGACAATCAAATTAATGACTGCCCAGGCTTCAGGATGTCTTTTTACACTATATAAAGGTGGAAATTTACATTGGAAACGTTTAGTTTAGCTGTTAATGAAGTTTCGGTTTTTTAGTGCTGAAAATTCATTGTCTGCTGGCGCTGTACACTTTTTCTAAGTGTTGCAATATCTCATGAAGGAAATACTGGACAATCAAATTAATCACTTTCCAGGCTTCAGGATGCCTTTCTACACTATATAAAGGTGGAAATTTACATTGGAAACGTTTGGTTTAGCTGTTATAAAAGTTTGTTTTTTTAGTGCTGTAAATGCATTTTCAGCTCGCGCTGTACACATTTGCTATGTGAGGCATTATCTCATAAGGGAAATACTGGACAATCAAATTAATGACTTCCCAGGCTTCAGGATGCCTTTTTACACTCTATAAATGTGGAAATTTACATTGGAATCGTTTGGTTTAGCTGTTAATGAAGTTTCGTTTTTTTAGTGCTGAAAATTTATTGTCTGCTGGCGCTGTACACTTTTTCTAAGTTTTGCAATATCTCATGTAGGAAATACTGGACAATCAAATTAATGACTTTCCAGGCTTCAGGATGCCTTTCTACACTATATAAAGGTGGAAATTTACATTGGAAACGTTTGGTTTAGCTGTTATAAAAGTTTGTTTTTTTAGTGCTGTAAATGCATTTTCAGCTCGCGCTGTACACATTTGCTATGTGAGGCATTATCTCATAAGGGAAATACTGGACAATCAAATTAATGACTGCCCAGGCTTCAGGATGTCTTTTTACACTATATAAAGGTGGAAATTTACATTGGAAACGTTTGGTTTAGCTGTTATAAAAGTTTGGTTTTTTTAGTGCTGAAAATTCATTGTCTGCTGGCGCTGTACACTTTTTCTAAGTGTTGCAATATCTCATGAAGGAAATACTGGACAATCAAATTAATGACTTTCCAGGCTCCAGGATGCCTTTCTACACTATATAAAGGTGGAAATTTACATTGGAAACGTTTGGTTTAGCTGTTATAAAAGTTTGGTTTTTTAGTGCTGTAAATGCATTTTCAGCTCGCGCTGTACACATTAGCTATGAGAGGCATTATCTCATAAGGGAAATATTGGACAATCAAATTAATGACTGCCCAGGCTTCAGGATGTCTTTTTACACTATATAAAGGTGGAAATTTACATTGGAAACGTTTAGTTTAGCTGTTAATGAAGTTTCGTTTTTTTAGTGCTGAAAATTCATTGTCTACTGGCGCTGTACACTTTTTCTAAGTGTTGCAATATCTCATGAAGGAAATACTGGACAATCAAATTAATGACTTTCCAGGCTTCAGGATGCCTTTCTACACTATATAAAGGTGGAAATTTACATTGGAAACGTTTGGTTTAGCTGTTATAAAAGTTTGGTTTTTTAGTGCTGTAAATGCATTTTCAGCTCGCGCTGTACACATTTGCTATGAGAGGCATTATCTCATAAGGGAAATATTGGACAATCAAATTAATGACTGCCCAGGCTTCAGGATGTCTTTTTACACTATATAAAGGTGGAAATTTACATTGGAAACGTTTGGTTTAGCTGTTATAAAAGTTTGGTTTTTTAGTGCTGAAAATGCATTTTCAGCTTGCACTGTACACATTTGCTATGTGAGGCATTATCTCATAAGGGAAATACTGGACAATCAAATTAATGACTTCCCAGGCTTCAGGATGCATTTTTACACTCTATAAATGTGGAAATTTACATTGGAAACGTTTGGTTTAGCTGTTAATGAAGTTTCGTTTTTTTAGTGCTGAAAATTCATTGTCTGCTGGCGCTGTACACCTTTTCTAAGTGTTGCAATATCTCATGAAGGAAATACTGGACAATCAAATTAATGACTTTCCAGGCTTCAGGATGCCTTTCTACACTATATAAAGGTGGAAATTTACATTGGAAACGTTTGGTTTAGCTGTTATAAAAGTTTGGGTTTTTAGTGCTGTAAATGCATTTTCAGCTCGCGCTGTACACATTTGCTATGAGAGGCATTATCTCATAAGGGAAATATTGGACAATCAAATTAATGACTGCCCAGGCTTCAGGATGTCTTTTTACACTATATAAAGGTGGAAATTTACATTGGAAACGTTTAGTTTAGCTGTTATAAAAGTTTGTTTTTTTAGTGCTGTAAATGCATTTTCAGCTCGCGCTGTACACATTTGCTATGAGAGGCATTATCTCATAAGGGAAATATTGGACAATCAAATTAATGACTGCCCAGGCTTCAGGATGTCTTTTTACACTATATAAAGGTGGAAATTTACATTGGAAACGTTTAGTTTAGCTGTTATAAAAGTTTGTTTTTTTAGTGCTGAAAATGCATTTTCAGCTCGCACTGTACACATTTGCTATGTGAGGCATTATCTCATAAGGGAAATACTGGACAATCAAATTAATGACTTCCCAGGCTTCAGGATGCCTTTTTACACTCTATAAATGTGGAAATTTACATTGGAAACGTTTGGTTTAGCTGTTAATGAAGTTTCGTTTTTTTAGTGCTGAAAATTCATTGTCTGCTGGCGCTGTACACTTTTTCTAAGTGTTGCAATATCTCATGAATGAAATACTGGACAATAAAATTAATGACTTTCCAGGCTTCAGGATGCCTTTCTACACTATATAAAGGTGGAAATTTACATTGGAAACGTTTGGTTTAGCTGTTATAAAAGTTTGGTTTTTTAGTGCTGTAAATGCATTTTCAGCTCGCGCTGTACACATTTGCTATGAGAGGCATTATCTCATAAGGGAAATATTGGACAATCAAATTAATGACTGCCCAGGCTTCAGGATGTCTTTTTACACTATATAAAGGTGGAAATTTACATTGGAAACGTTTAGTTTAGCTGTTATAAAAGTTTGTTTTTTTAGTGCTGTAAATGCATTTTCAGCTCGCGCTGTACACATTTGCTATGAGAGGCATTATCTCATAAGGGAAATATTGGACAATCAAATTAATGACTGCCCAGGCTTCAGGATGTCTTTTTACACTATATAAAGGTGGAAATTTACATTGGAAACGTTTGGTTTAGCTGTTATAAAAGTTTGGTTTTTTAGTGCTGAAAATGCATTTTCAGCTCGCACTGTACACATTTGCTATGTGAGGCATTATCTCATAAGGGAAATACTGGACAATCAAATTAATGACTTCCCAGGCTTCAGGATGCCTTTTTACACTCTATAAATGTGGAAATTTACATTGGAAACGTTTGGTTTAGCTGTTAATGAAGTTTCGTTTTTTTAGTGCTGAAAATTCATTGTCTGCTGGCGCTGTACACTTTTTCTAAGTGTTGCAATATCTCATGAAGGAAATACTGGACAATCAAATTAATGACTTTCCAGGCTTCAGGATGCCTTTCTACACTATATAAAGGTGGAAATTTACATTGGAAACGTTTAGTTTAGCTGTTATAAAAGTTTGGTTTTTTAGTGCTGTAAATGCATTTTCAGCTCGCGCTGTACACATTTGCTATGAGAGGCATTATCTCATAAGGGAAATATTGGACAATCAAATTAATGACTGCCCAGGCTTCAGGATGTCTTTTTACACTATATAAAGGTGGAAATTTACATTGGAAACGTTTAGTTTAGCTGTTAATGAAGTTTCGTTTTTTTAGTGCTGGAAATTCATTGTCTGCTGGCGCTGTACACTTTTTCTAAGTGTTGCAATATCTCATGAAGGAAATACTGGACAATCAAATTAATGACTTTCCAGGCTTCAGGATGCCTTTCTACACTATATAAAGGTGGAAATTTACATTGGAAACGTTTGGTTTAGCTGTTATAAAAGTTTGGTTTTTTAGTGCTGTAAATGCATTTTCAGCTCGCGCTGTACACATTTGCTATGAGAGGCATTATCTCATAAGGGAAATATTGGACAATCAAATTAATGACTGCCCAGGCTTCAGGATGTCTTTTTACACTATATAAAGGTGGAAATTTACATTGGAAACGTTTAGTTTAGCTGTTAATGAAGTTTCGTTTTTTTAGTGCTGGAAATTCATTGTCTGCTGGCGCTGTACACTTTTTCTAAGTGTTGCAATATCTCATGAAGGAAATACTGGACAATCAAATTAATGACTTTCCAGGCTTCAGGATGCCTTTCTACACTATATAAAGGTGGAAATTTACATTGGAAACGTTTGGTTTAGCTGTTATAAAAGTTTGGTTTTTTAGTGCTGTAAATGCATTTTCAGCTCGCGCTGTACACATTTGCTATGAGAGGCATTATCTCATAAGGGAAATATTGGACAATCAAATTAATGACTGCCCAGGCTTCAGGATGTCTTTTTACACTATATAAAGGTGGAAATTTACATTGGAAACGTTTAGTTTAGCTGTTAATGAAGTTTCGGTTTTTTAGTGCTGAAAATTCATTGTCTGCTGGCGCTGTACACTTTTTCTAAGTGTTGCAATATCTCATGAAGGAAATACTGGACAATCAAATTAATCACTTTCCAGGCTTCAGGATGCCTTTCTACACTATATAAAGGTGGAAATTTACATTGGAAACGTTTGGTTTAGCTGTTATAAAAGTTTGTTTTTTTAGTGCTGTAAATGCATTTTCAGCTCGCGCTGTACACATTTGCTATGTGAGGCATTATCTCATAAGGGAAATACTGGATAATCAAATTAATGACTTCCTAGGCTTCAGGATGCCTTTTTACACTCTATAAATGTGGAAATTTACATTGGAATCGTTTGGTTTAGCTGTTAATGAAGTTTCGTTTTTTTAGTGCTGAAAATTCATTGTCTGCTGGCGCTGTACACTTTTTCTAAGTTTTGCAATATCTCATGTAGGAAATACTGGACAATCAAATTAATGACTTTCCAGGCTTCAGGATGCCTTTCTACACTATATAAAGGTGGAAATTTACATTGGAAACGTTTGGTTTAGCTGTTATAAAAGTTTGTTTTTTTAGTGCTGTAAATGCATTTTCAGCTCGCGCTGTACACATTTGCTATGTGAGGCATTATCTCATAAGGGAAATATTGGACAATCAAATTAATGACTGCCCAGGCTTCAGGATGTCTTTTTACACTATATAAAGGTGGAAATTTACATTGGAAACGTTTAGTTTAGCTGTTATAAAAGTTTGTTTTTTTAGTGCTGTAAATGCATTTTCAGCTCGCGCTGTACACATTTGCTATGTGAGGCATTATCTCATAAGGGAAATACTGGACAATCAAATTAATGACTGCCCAGGCTTCAGGATGTCTTTTTACACTATATAAAGGTGGAAATTTACATTGGAAACGTTTGGTTTAGCTGTTATAAAAGTTTGGTTTTTTAGTGCTGAAAATGCATTTTCAGCTCGCACTGTACACATTTGCTATGCGAGGCATTATCTCATAAGGGAAATACTGGACAATCAAATTAATGACTTCCCAGGCTTCAGGATGCCTTTTTACACTCTATAAATGTGGAAATTTACATTGGAAACGTTTGGTTTAGCTGTTAATGAAGTTTCGTTTTTTTAGTGCTGAAAATTCATTGTCTGCTGGCGCTGTACACTTTTTCTAAGTGTTGCAATATCTCATGAAGGAAATACTGGACAATCAAATTAATGACTTTCCAGGCTTCAGGATGCCTTTCTACACTATATAAAGGTGGAAATTTACATTGGAAACGTTTAGTTTAGCTGTTATAAAAGTTTGGTTTTTTAGTGCTGTAAATGCATTTTCAGCTCGCGCTGTACACATTTGCTATGAGAGGCATTATCTCATAAGGGAAATATTGGACAATCAAATTAATGACTGCCCAGGCTTCAGGATGTCTTTTTACACTATATAAAGGTGGAAATTTACATTGGAAACGTTTAGTTTAGCTGTTAATGAAGTTTCGTTTTTTTAGTGCTGGAAATTCATTGTCTGCTGGCGCTGTACACTTTTTCTAAGTGTTGCAATATCTCATGAAGGAAATACTGGACAATCAAATTAATGACTTTCCAGGCTTCAGGATGCCTTTCTACACTATATAAAGGTGGAAATTTACATTGGAAACGTTTGGTTTAGCTGTTATAAAAGTTTGGTTTTTTAGTGCTGTAAATGCATTTTCAGCTCGCGCTGTACACATTTGCTATGAGAGGCATTATCTCATAAGGGAAATATTGGACAATCAAATTAATGACTGCCCAGGCTTCAGGATGTCTTTTTACACTATATAAAGGTGGAAATTTACATTGGAAACGTTTAGTTTAGCTGTTAATGAAGTTTCGTTTTTTTAGTGCTGGAAATTCATTGTCTGCTGGCGCTGTACACTTTTTCTAAGTGTTGCAATATCTCATGAAGGAAATACTGGACAATCAAATTAATGACTTTCCAGGCTTCAGGATGCCTTTCTACACTATATAAAGGTGGAAATTTACATTGGAAACGTTTGGTTTAGCTGTTATAAAAGTTTGGTTTTTTAGTGCTGTAAATGCATTTTCAGCTCGCGCTGTACACATTTGCTATGAGAGGCATTATCTCATAAGGGAAATATTGGACAATCAAATTAATGACTGCCCAGGCTTCAGGATGTCTTTTTACACTATATAAAGGTGGAAATTTACATTGGAAACGTTTAGTTTAGCTGTTAATGAAGTTTCGGTTTTTTAGTGCTGAAAATTCATTGTCTGCTGGCGCTGTACACTTTTTCTAAGTGTTGCAATATCTCATGAAGGAAATACTGGACAATCAAATTAATCACTTTCCAGGCTTCAGGATGCCTTTCTACACTATATAAAGGTGGAAATTTACATTGGAAACGTTTGGTTTAGCTGTTATAAAAGTTTGTTTTTTTAGTGCTGTAAATGCATTTTCAGCTCGCGCTGTACACATTTGCTATGTGAGGCATTATCTCATAAGGGAAATACTGGACAATCAAATTAATGACTTCCCAGGCTTCAGGATGCCTTTTTACACTCTATAAATGTGGAAATTTACATTGGAATCGTTTGGTTTAGCTGTTAATGAAGTTTCGTTTTTTTAGTGCTGAAAATTCATTGTCTGCTGGCGCTGTACACTTTTTCTAAGTTTTGCAATATCTCATGTAGGAAATACTGGACAATCAAATTAATGACTTTCCAGGCTTCAGGATGCCTTTCTACACTATATAAAGGTGGAAATTTACATTGGAAACGTTTGGTTTAGCTGTTATAAAAGTTTGTTTTTTTAGTGCTGTAAATGCATTTTCAGCTCGCGCTGTACACATTTGCTATGTGAGGCATTATCTCATAAGGGAAATACTGGACAATCAAATTAATGACTGCCCAGGCTTCAGGATGTCTTTTTACACTATATAAAGGTGGAAATTTACATTGGAAACGTTTGGTTTAGCTGTTATAAAAGTTTGGTTTTTTTAGTGCTGAAAATTCATTGTCTGCTGGCGCTGTACACTTTTTCTAAGTGTTGCAATATCTCATGAAGGAAATACTGGACAATCAAATTAATGACTTTCCAGGCTCCAGGATGCCTTTCTACACTATATAAAGGTGGAAATTTACATTGGAAACGTTTGGTTTAGCTGTTATAAAAGTTTGGTTTTTTAGTGCTGTAAATGCATTTTCAGCTCGCGCTGTACACATTTGCTATGAGAGGCATTATCTCATAAGGGAAATATTGGACAATCAAATTAATGACTGCCCAGGCTTCAGGATGTCTTTTTACACTATATAAAGGTGGAAATTTACATTGGAAACGTTTAGTTTAGCTGTTAATGAAGTTTCGTTTTTTTAGTGCTGAAAATTCATTGTCTACTGGCGCTGTACACTTTTTCTAAGTGTTGCAATATCTCATGAAGGAAATACTGGACAATCAAATTAATGACTTTCCAGGCTTCAGGATGCCTTTCTACACTATATAAAGGTGGAAATTTACATTGGAAACGTTTGGTTTACTGTTATAAAAGTTTGGTTTTTTAGTGCTGTAAATGCATTTTCAGCTCGCGCTGTACACATTTGCTATGAGAGGCATTATCTCATAAGGGAAATATTGGACAATCAAATTAATGACTGCCCAGGCTTCAGGATGTCTTTTTACACTATATAAAGGTGGAAATTTACATTGGAAACGTTTGGTTTAGCTGTTATAAAAGTTTGGTTTTTAGTGCTGAAAATGCATTTTCAGCTTGCACTGTACACATTTGCTATGTGAGGCATTATCTCATAAGGGAAATACTGGACAATCAAATTAATGACTTCCCAGGCTTCAGGATGCATTTTTACACTCTATAAATGTGGAAATTTACATTGGAAACGTTTGGTTTAGCTGTTAATGAAGTTTCGTTTTTTTAGTGCTGAAAATTCATTGTCTGCTGGCGCTGTACACCTTTTCTAAGTGTTGCAATATCTCATGAAGGAAATACTGGACAATCAAATTAATGACTTTCCAGGCTTCAGGATGCCTTTCTACACTATATAAAGGTGGAAATTTACATTGGAAACGTTTGGTTTAGCTGTTATAAAAGTTTGGGTTTTTAGTGCTGTAAATGCATTTTCAGCTCGCGCTGTACACATTTGCTATGAGAGGCATTATCTCATAAGGGAAATATTGGACAATCAAATTAATGACTGCCCAGGCTTCAGGATGTCTTTTTACACTATATAAAGGTGGAAATTTACATTGGAAACGTTTAGTTTAGCTGTTATAAAAGTTTGTTTTTTTAGTGCTGTAAATGCATTTTCAGCTCGCGCTGTACACATTTGCTATGAGAGGCATTATCTCATAAGGGAAATATTGGACAATCAAATTAATGACTGCCCAGGCTTCAGGATGTCTTTTTACACTATATAAAGGTGGAAATTTACATTGGAAACGTTTAGTTTAGCTGTTATAAAAGTTTGTTTTTTTAGTGCTGAAAATGCATTTTCAGCTCGCACTGTACACATTTGCTATGTGAGGCATTATCTCATAAGGGAAATACTGGACAATCAAATTAATGACTTCCCAGGCTTCAGGATGCCTTTTTACACTCTATAAATGTGGAAATTTACATTGGAAACGTTTGGTTTAGCTGTTAATGAAGTTTCGTTTTTTTAGTGCTGAAAATTCATTGTCTGCTGGCGCTGTACACTTTTTCTAAGTGTTGCAATATCTCATGAATGAAATACTGGACAATAAAATTAATGACTTTCCAGGCTTCAGGATGCCTTTCTACACTATATAAAGGTGGAAATTTACACTGGAAACGTTTGGTTTAGCTGTTATAAAAGTTTGGTTTTTTAGTGCTGTAAATGCATTTTCAGCTCGCGCTGTACACATTTGCTATGAGAGGCATTATCTCATAAGGGAAATATTGGACAATCAAATTAATGACTGCCCAGGCTTCAGGATGTCTTTTTACACTATATAAAGGTGGAAATTTACATTGGAAACGTTTAGTTTAGCTGTTATAAAAAGTTTGTTTTTTTAGTGCTGTAAATGCATTTTCAGCTCGCGCTGTACACATTTGCTATGAGAGGCATTATCTCATAAGGGAAATATTGGACAATCAAATTAATGACTGCCCAGGCTTCAGGATGTCTTTTTACACTATATAAAGGTGGAAATTTACATTGGAAACGTTTAGTTTAGCTGTTATAAAAGTTTGTTTTTTTAGTGCTGTAAATGCATTTTCAGCTCGCGCTGTACACATTTGCTATGTGAGGCATTATCTCATAAGGGAAATACTGGACAATCAAATTAATGACTGCCCAGGCTTCAGGATGTCTTTTTACACTATATAAAGGTGGAAATTTACATTGGAAACGTTTAGTTTAGCTGTTATAAAAGTTTGTTTTTTTAGTGCTGTAAATGCATTTTCAGCTCGCGCTGTACACATTTGCTATGAGAGGCATTATCTCATAAGGGAAATATTGGACAATCAAATTAATGACTGCCCAGGCTTCAGGATGTCTTTTTACACTATATAAAGGTGGAAATTTACATTGGAAACGTTTAGTTTAGCTGTTATAAAAGTTTGTTTTTTTAGTGCTGAAAATGCATTTTCAGCTCGCACTGTACACATTTGCTATGTGAGGCATTATCTCATAAGGGAAATACTGGACAATCAAATTAATGACTTCCCAGGCTTCAGGATGCCTTTTTACACTCTATAAATGTGGAAATTTACATTGGAAACGTTTGGTTTAGCTGTTAATGAAGTTTCGTTTTTTTAGTGCTGAAAATTCATTGTCTGCTGGCGCTGTACACTTTTTCTAAGTGTTGCAATATCTCATGAATGAAATACTGGACAATAAAATTAATGACTTTCCAGGCTTCAGGATGCCTTTCTACACTATATAAAGGTGGAAATTTACATTGGAAACGTTTGGTTTAGCTGTTATAAAAGTTTGGTTTTTTAGTGCTGTAAATGCATTTTCAGCTCGCGCTGTACACATTTGCTATGAGAGGCATTATCTCATAAGGGAAATATTGGACAATCAAATTAATGACTGCCCAGGCTTCAGGATGTCTTTTTACACTATATAAAGGTGGAAATTTACATTGGAAACGTTTAGTTTAGCTGTTATAAAAAGTTTGTTTTTTTAGTGCTGTAAATGCATTTTCAGCTCGCGCTGTACACATTTGCTATGAGAGGCATTATCTCATAAGGGAAATATTGGACAATCAAATTAATGACTGCCCAGGCTTCAGGATGTCTTTTTACACTATATAAAGGTGGAAATTTACATTGGAAACGTTTAGTTTAGCTGTTATAAAAGTTTGTTTTTTTAGTGCTGTAAATGCATTTTCAGCTCGCGCTGTACACATTTGCTATGTGAGGCATTATCTCATAAGGGAAATACTGGACAATCAAATTAATGACTGCCCAGGCTTCAGGATGTCTTTTTACACTATATAAAGGTGGAAATTTACATTGGAAACGTTTGGTTTAGCTGTTATAAAAGTTTGGTTTTTTAGTGCTGAAAATGCATTTTCAGCTCGCACTGTACACATTTGCTATGTGAGGCATTATCTCATAAGGGAAATACTGGACAATCAAATTAATGACTTCCCAGGCTTCAGGATGCCTTTTTACACTCTATAAATGTGGAAATTTACATTGGAAACGTTTGGTTTAGCTGTTATAAAAGTTTGGTTTTTTAGTGCTGAAAATGCATTTTCAGCTCGCACTGTACACATTTGCTATGTGAGGCATTATCTCATAAGGGAAATACTGGACAATCAAATTAATGACTTCCCAGGCTTCAGGATGCCTTTTTACACTCTATAAATGTGGAAATTTACATTGGAAACGTTTGGTTTAGCTGTTAATGAAGTTTCGTTTTTTTAGTGCTGAAAATTCATTGTCTGCTGGCGCTGTACACTTTTTCTAAGTGTTGCAATATCTCATGAAGGAAATACTGGACAATCAAATTAATGACTTTCCAGGCTTCAGGATGCCTTTCTACACTATATAAAGGTGGAAATTTACATTGGAAACGTTTAGTTTAGCTGTTATAAAAGTTTGGTTTTTTAGTGCTGTAAATGCATTTTCAGCTCGCGCTGTACACATTTGCTATGAGAGGCATTATCTCATAAGGGAAATATTGGACAATCAAATTAATGACTGCCCAGGCTTCAGGATGTCTTTTTACACTATATAAAGGTGGAAATTTACATTGGAAACGTTTAGTTTAGCTGTTAATGAAGTTTCGTTTTTTTAGTGCTGGAAATTCATTGTCTGCTGGCGCTGTACACTTTTTCTAAGTGTTGCAATATCTCATGAAGGAAATACTGGACAATCAAATTAATGACTTTCCAGGCTTCAGGATGCCTTTCTACACTATATAAAGGTGGAAATTTACATTGGAAACGTTTGGTTTAGCTGTTATAAAAGTTTGGTTTTTTAGTGCTGTAAATGCATTTTCAGCTCGCGCTGTACACATTTGCTATGAGAGGCATTATCTCATAAGGGAAATATTGGACAATCAAATTAATGACTGCCCAGGCTTCAGGATGTCTTTTTACACTATATAAAGGTGGAAATTTACATTGGAAACGTTTGGTTTAGCTGTTATAAAAGTTTGGTTTTTTAGTGCTGAAAATGCATTTTCAGCTCGCACTGTACACATTTGCTATGTGAGGCATTATCTCATAAGGGAAATACTGGACAATCAAATTAATGACTTCCCAGGCTTCAGGATGCCTTTTTACACTCTATAAATGTGGAAATTTACATTGGAAACGTTTGGTTTAGCTGTTAATGAAGTTTCGTTTTTTTAGTGCTGAAAATTCATTGTCTGCTGGCGCTGTACACTTTTTCTAAGTGTTGCAATATCTCATGAAGGAAATACTGGACAATCAAATTAATGACTTTCCAGGCTTCAGGATGCCTTTCTACACTATATAAAGGTGGAAATTTACATTGGAAACGTTTAGTTTAGCTGTTATAAAAGTTTGGTTTTTTAGTGCTGTAAATGCATTTTCAGCTCGCGCTGTACACATTTGCTATGAGAGGCATTATCTCATAAGGGAAATATTGGACAATCAAATTAATGACTGCCCAGGCTTCAGGATGTCTTTTTACACTATATAAAGGTGGAAATTTACATTGGAAACGTTTAGTTTAGCTGTTAATGAAGTTTCGTTTTTTTAGTGCTGGAAATTCATTGTCTGCTGGCGCTGTACACTTTTTCTAAGTGTTGCAATATCTCATGAAGGAAATACTGGACAATCAAATTAATGACTTTCCAGGCTTCAGGATGCCTTTCTACACTATATAAAGGTGGAAATTTACATTGGAAACGTTTGGTTTAGCTGTTATAAAAGTTTGGTTTTTTAGTGCTGTAAATGCATTTTCAGCTCGCGCTGTACACATTTGCTATGAGAGGCATTATCTCATAAGGGAAATATTGGACAATCAAATTAATGACTGCCCAGGCTTCAGGATGTCTTTTTACACTATATAAAGGTGGAAATTTACATTGGAAACGTTTAGTTTAGCTGTTAATGAAGTTTCGTTTTTTTAGTGCTGGAAATTCATTGTCTGCTGGCGCTGTACACTTTTTCTAAGTGTTGCAATATCTCATGAAGGAAATACTGGACAATCAAATTAATGACTTTCCAGGCTTCAGGATGCCTTTCTACACTATATAAAGGTGGAAATTTACATTGGAAACGTTTGGTTTAGCTGTTATAAAAGTTTGGTTTTTTAGTGCTGTAAATGCATTTTCAGCTCGCGCTGTACACATTTGCTATGAGAGGCATTATCTCATAAGGGAAATATTGGACAATCAAATTAATGACTGCCCAGGCTTCAGGATGTCTTTTTACACTATATAAAGGTGGAAATTTACATTGGAAACGTTTAGTTTAGCTGTTAATGAAGTTTCGGTTTTTTAGTGCTGAAAATTCATTGTCTGCTGGCGCTGTACACTTTTTCTAAGTGTTGCAATATCTCATGAAGGAAATACTGGACAATCAAATTAATCACTTTCCAGGCTTCAGGATGCCTTTCTACACTATATAAAGGTGGAAATTTACATTGGAAACGTTTGGTTTAGCTGTTATAAAAGTTTGTTTTTTTAGTGCTGTAAATGCATTTTCAGCTCGCGCTGTACACATTTGCTATGTGAGGCATTATCTCATAAGGGAAATACTGGATAATCAAATTAATGACTTCCCAGGCTTCAGGATGCCTTTTTACACTCTATAAATGTGGAAATTTACATTGGAATCGTTTGGTTTAGCTGTTAATGAAGTTTCGTTTTTTTAGTGCTGAAAATTCATTGTCTGCTGGCGCTGTACACTTTTTCTAAGTTTTGCAATATCTCATGTAGGAAATACTGGACAATCAAATTAATGACTTTCCAGGCTTCAGGATGCCTTTCTACACTATATAAAGGTGGAAATTTACATTGGAAACGTTTGGTTTAGCTGTTATAAAAGTTTGTTTTTTTAGTGCTGTAAATGCATTTTCAGCTCGCGCTGTACACATTTGCTATGTGAGGCATTATCTCATAAGGGAAATATTGGACAATCAAATTAATGACTGCCCAGGCTTCAGGATGTCTTTTTACACTATATAAAGGTGGAAATTTACATTGGAAACGTTTAGTTTAGCTGTTATAAAAGTTTGTTTTTTTAGTGCTGTAAATGCATTTTCAGCTCGCGCTGTACACATTTGCTATGCGAGGCATTATCTCATAAGGGAAATACTGGACAATCAAATTAATGACTTCCCAGGCTTCAGGATGCCTTTTTACACTCTATAAATGTGGAAATTTACATTGGAAACGTTTGGTTTAGCTGTTAATGAAGTTTCGTTTTTTTAGTGCTGAAAATTCATTGTCTGCTGGCGCTGTACACTTTTTCTAAGTGTTGCAATATCTCATGAAGGAAATACTGGACAATCAAATTAATGACTTTCCAGGCTTCAGGATGCCTTTCTACACTATATAAAGGTGGAAATTTACATTGGAAACGTTTAGTTTAGCTGTTATAAAAGTTTGGTTTTTTAGTGCTGTAAATGCATTTTCAGCTCGCGCTGTACACATTTGCTATGAGAGGCATTATCTCATAAGGGAAATATTGGACAATCAAATTAATGACTGCCCAGGCTTCAGGATGTCTTTTTACACTATATAAAGGTGGAAATTTACATTGGAAACGTTTAGTTTAGCTGTTATAAAAGTTTGTTTTTTTAGTGCTGTAAATGCATTTTCAGCTCGCGCTGTACACATTTGCTATGAGAGGCATTATCTCATAAGGGAAATATTGGACAATCAAATTAATGACTGCCCAGGCTTCAGGATGTCTTTTTACACTATATAAAGGTGGAAATTTACATTGGAAACGTTTAGTTTAGCTGTTATAAAAGTTTGTTTTTTTAGTGCTGTAAATGCATTTTCAGCTCGCGCTGTACACATTTGCTATGTGAGGCATTATCTCATAAGGGAAATACTGGACAATCAAATTAATGACTGCCCAGGCTTCAGGATGTCTTTTTACACTATATAAAGGTGGAAATTTACATTGGAAACGTTTGGTTTAGCTGTTATAAAAGTTTGGTTTTTTAGTGCTGAAAATGCATTTTCAGCTCGCACTGTACACATTTGCTATGTGAGGCATTATCTCATAAGGGAAATACTGGACAATCAAATTAATGACTTCCCAGGCTTCAGGATGCCTTTTTACACTCTATAAATGTGGAAATTTACATTGGAAACGTTTGGTTTAGCTGTTAATGAAGTTTCGTTTTTTTAGTGCTGAAAATTCATTGTCTGCTGGCGCTGTACACTTTTTCTAAGTGTTGCAATATCTCATGAAGGAAATACTGGACAATCAAATTAATGACTTTCCAGGCTTCAGGATGCCTTTCTACACTATATAAAGGTGGAAATTTACATTGGAAACGTTTAGTTTAGCTGTTATAAAAGTTTGGTTTTTTAGTGCTGTAAATGCATTTTCAGCTCGCGCTGTACACATTTGCTATGAGAGGCATTATCTCATAAGGGAAATATTGGACAATCAAATTAATGACTGCCCAGGCTTCAGGATGTCTTTTTACACTATATAAAGGTGGAAATTTACATTGGAAACGTTTAGTTTAGCTGTTAATGAAGTTTCGTTTTTTTAGTGCTGGAAATTCATTGTCTGCTGGCGCTGTACACTTTTTCTAAGTGTTGCAATATCTCATGAAGGAAATACTGGACAATCAAATTAATGACTTTCCAGGCTTCAGGATGCCTTTCTACACTATATAAAGGTGGAAATTTACATTGGAAACGTTTGGTTTAGCTGTTATAAAAGTTTGGTTTTTTAGTGCTGTAAATGCATTTTCAGCTCGCGCTGTACACATTTGCTATGAGAGGCATTATCTCATAAGGGAAATATTGGACAATCAAATTAATGACTGCCCAGGCTTCAGGATGTCTTTTTACACTATATAAAGGTGGAAATTTACATTGGAAACGTTTAGTTTAGCTGTTAATGAAGTTTCGTTTTTTTAGTGCTGGAAATTCATTGTCTGCTGGCGCTGTACACTTTTTCTAAGTGTTGCAATATCTCATGAAGGAAATACTGGACAATCAAATTAATGACTTTCCAGGCTTCAGGATGCCTTTCTACACTATATAAAGGTGGAAATTTACATTGGAAACGTTTGGTTTAGCTGTTATAAAAGTTTGGTTTTTTAGTGCTGTAAATGCATTTTCAGCTCGCGCTGTACACATTTGCTATGAGAGGCATTATCTCATAAGGGAAATATTGGACAATCAAATTAATGACTGCCCAGGCTTCAGGATGTCTTTTTACACTATATAAAGGTGGAAATTTACATTGGAAACGTTTAGTTTAGCTGTTAATGAAGTTTCGGTTTTTTAGTGCTGAAAATTCATTGTCTGCTGGCGCTGTACACTTTTTCTAAGTGTTGCAATATCTCATGAAGGAAATACTGGACAATCAAATTAATCACTTTCCAGGCTTCAGGATGCCTTTCTACACTATATAAAGGTGGAAATTTACATTGGAAACGTTTGGTTTAGCTGTTATAAAAGTTTGTTTTTTTAGTGCTGTAAATGCATTTTCAGCTCGCGCTGTACACATTTGCTATGTGAGGCATTATCTCATAAGGGAAATACTGGACAATCAAATTAATGACTTCCCAGGCTTCAGGATGCCTTTTTACACTCTATAAATGTGGAAATTTACATTGGAATCGTTTGGTTTAGCTGTTAATGAAGTTTCGTTTTTTTAGTGCTGAAAATTCATTGTCTGCTGGCGCTGTACACTTTTTCTAAGTTTTGCAATATCTCATGTAGGAAATACTGGACAATCAAATTAATGACTTTCCAGGCTTCAGGATGCCTTTCTACACTATATAAAGGTGGAAATTTACATTGGAAACGTTTGGTTTAGCTGTTATAAAAGTTTGTTTTTTTAGTGCTGTAAATGCATTTTCAGCTCGCGCTGTACACATTTGCTATGTGAGGCATTATCTCATAAGGGAAATACTGGACAATCAAATTAATGACTGCCCAGGCTTCAGGATGTCTTTTTACACTATATAAAGGTGGAAATTTACATTGGAAACGTTTGGTTTAGCTGTTATAAAAGTTTGGTTTTTTTAGTGCTGAAAATTCATTGTCTGCTGGCGCTGTACACTTTTTCTAAGTGTTGCAATATCTCATGAAGGAAATACTGGACAATCAAATTAATGACTTTCCAGGCTCCAGGATGCCTTTCTACACTATATAAAGGTGGAAATTTACATTGGAAACGTTTGGTTTAGCTGTTATAAAAGTTTGGTTTTTTAGTGCTGTAAATGCATTTTCAGCTCGCGCTGTACACATTTGCTATGAGAGGCATTATCTCATAAGGGAAATATTGGACAATCAAATTAATGACTGCCCAGGCTTCAGGATGTCTTTTTACACTATATAAAGGTGGAAATTTACATTGGAAACGTTTAGTTTAGCTGTTAATGAAGTTTCGTTTTTTTAGTGCTGAAAATTCATTGTCTACTGGCGCTGTACACTTTTTCTAAGTGTTGCAATATCTCATGAAGGAAATACTGGACAATCAAATTAATGACTTTCCAGGCTTCAGGATGCCTTTCTATACTATATAAAGGTGGAAATTTACATTGGAAACGTTTGGTTTAGCTGTTATAAAAGTTTGGTTTTTTAGTGCTGTAAATGCATTTTCAGCTCGCGCTGTACACATTTGCTATGAGAGGCATTATCTCATAAGGGAAATATTGGACAATCAAATTAATGACTGCCCAGGCTTCAGGATGTCTTTTTACACTATATAAAGGTGGAAATTTACATTGGAAACGTTTAGTTTAGCTGTTAATGAAGTTTCGTTTTTTTAGTGCTGGAAATTCATTGTCTGCTGGCGCTGTACACTTTTTCTAAGTGTTGCAATATCTCATGAAGGAAATACTGGACAATCAAATTAATGACTTTCCAGGCTTCAGGATGCCTTTCTACACTATATAAAGGTGGAAATTTACATTGGAAACGTTTGGTTTAGCTGTTATAAAAGTTTGGTTTTTTAGTGCTGTAAATGCATTTTCAGCTCGCGCTGTACACATTTGCTATGAGAGGCATTATCTCATAAGGGAAATATTGGACAATCAAATTAATGACTGCCCAGGCTTCAGGATGTCTTTTTACACTATATAAAGGTGGAAATTTACATTGGAAACGTTTAGTTTAGCTGTTAATGAAGTTTCGGTTTTTTAGTGCTGAAAATTCATTGTCTGCTGGCGCTGTACACTTTTTCTAAGTGTTGCAATATCTCATGAAGGAAATACTGGACAATCAAATTAATCACTTTCCAGGCTTCAGGATGCCTTTCTACACTATATAAAGGTGGAAATTTACATTGGAAACGTTTGGTTTAGCTGTTATAAAAGTTTGTTTTTTTAGTGCTGTAAATGCATTTTCAGCTCGCGCTGTACACATTTGCTATGTGAGGCATTATCTCATAAGGGAAATACTGGACAATCAAATTAATGACTTCCCAGGCTTCAGGATGCCTTTTTACACTCTATAAATGTGGAAATTTACATTGGAATCGTTTGGTTTAGCTGTTAATGAAGTTTCGTTTTTTTAGTGCTGAAAATTCATTGTCTGCTGGCGCTGTACACTTTTTCTAAGTTTTGCAATATCTCATGTAGGAAATACTGGACAATCAAATTAATGACTTTCCAGGCTTCAGGATGCCTTTCTACACTATATAAAGGTGGAAATTTACATTGGAAACGTTTGGTTTAGCTGTTATAAAAGTTTGTTTTTTTAGTGCTGTAAATGCATTTTCAGCTCGCGCTGTACACATTTGCTATGTGAGGCATTATCTCATAAGGGAAATACTGGACAATCAAATTAATGACTGCCCAGGCTTCAGGATGTCTTTTTACACTATATAAAGGTGGAAATTTACATTGGAAACGTTTGGTTTAGCTGTTATAAAAGTTTGGTTTTTTTAGTGCTGAAAATTCATTGTCTGCTGGCGCTGTACACTTTTTCTAAGTGTTGCAATATCTCATGAAGGAAATACTGGACAATCAAATTAATGACTTTCCAGGCTCCAGGATGCCTTTCTACACTATATAAAGGTGGAAATTTACATTGGAAACGTTTGGTTTAGCTGTTATAAAAGTTTGGTTTTTTAGTGCTGTAAATGCATTTTCAGCTCGCGCTGTACACATTTGCTATGAGAGGCATTATCTCATAAGGGAAATATTGGACAATCAAATTAATGACTGCCCAGGCTTCAGGATGTCTTTTTACACTATATAAAGGTGGAAATTTACATTGGAAACGTTTAGTTTAGCTGTTAATGAAGTTTCGTTTTTTTAGTGCTGAAAATTCATTGTCTACTGGCGCTGTACACTTTTTCTAAGTGTTGCAATATCTCATGAAGGAAATACTGGACAATCAAATTAATGACTTTCCAGGCTTCAGGATGCCTTTCTATACTATATAAAGGTGGAAATTTACATTGGAAACGTTTGGTTTAGCTGTTATAAAAGTTTGGTTTTTTAGTGCTGTAAATGCATTTTCAGCTCGCGCTGTACACATTTGCTATGAGAGGCATTATCTCATAAGGGAAATATTGGACAATCAAATTAATGACTGCCCAGGCTTCAGGATGTCTTTTTACACTATATAAAGGTGGAAATTTACATTGGAAACGTTTGGTTTAGCTGTTATAAAAGTTTGGTTTTTTAGTGCTGAAAATGCATTTTCAGCTTGCACTGTACACATTTGCTATGTGAGGCATTATCTCATAAGGGAAATACTGGACAATCAAATTAATGACTTCCCAGGCTTCAGGATGCATTTTTACACTCTATAAATGTGGAAATTTACATTGGAAACGTTTGGTTTAGCTGTTAATGAAGTTTCGTTTTTTTAGTGCTGAAAATTCATTGTCTGCTGGCGCTGTACACCTTTTCTAAGTGTTGCAATATCTCATGAAGGAAATACTGGACAATCAAATTAATGACTTTCCAGGCTTCAGGATGCCTTTCTACACTATATAAAGGTGGAAATTTACATTGGAAACGTTTGGTTTAGCTGTTATAAAAGTTTGGGTTTTTAGTGCTGTAAATGCATTTTCAGCTCGCGCTGTACACATTTGCTATGAGAGGCATTATCTCATAAGGGAAATATTGGACAATCAAATTAATGACTGCCCAGGCTTCAGGATGTCTTTTTACACTATATAAAGGTGGAAATTTACATTGGAAACGTTTAGTTTAGCTGTTATAAAAGTTTGTTTTTTTAGTGCTGTAAATGCATTTTCAGCTCGCGCTGTACACATTTGCTATGAGAGGCATTATCTCATAAGGGAAATATTGGACAATCAAATTAATGACTGCCCAGGCTTCAGGATGTCTTTTTACACTATATAAAGGTGGAAATTTACATTGGAAACGTTTAGTTTAGCTGTTATAAAAGTTTGTTTTTTTAGTGCTGAAAATGCATTTTCAGCTCGCACTGTACACATTTGCTATGTGAGGCATTATCTCATAAGGGAAATACTGGACAATCAAATTAATGACTTCCCAGGCTTCAGGATGCCTTTTTACACTCTATAAATGTGGAAATTTACATTGGAAACGTTTGGTTTAGCTGTTAATGAAGTTTCGTTTTTTTAGTGCTGAAAATTCATTGTCTGCTGGCGCTGTACACTTTTTCTAAGTGTTGCAATATCTCATGAATGAAATACTGGACAATAAAATTAATGACTTTCCAGGCTTCAGGATGCCTTTCTACACTATATAAAGGTGGAAATTTACATTGGAAACGTTTGGTTTAGCTGTTATAAAAGTTTGGTTTTTTAGTGCTGTAAATGCATTTTCAGCTCGCGCTGTACACATTTGCTATGAGAGGCATTATCTCATAAGGGAAATATTGGACAATCAAATTAATGACTGCCCAGGCTTCAGGATGTCTTTTTACACTATATAAAGGTGGAAATTTACATTGGAAACGTTTAGTTTAGCTGTTATAAAAGTTTGTTTTTTTAGTGCTGTAAATGCATTTTCAGCTCGCGCTGTACACATTTGCTATGTGAGGCATTATCTCATAAGGGAAATACTGGACAATCAAATTAATGACTGCCCAGGCTTCAGGATGTCTTTTTACACTATATAAAGGTGGAAATTTACATTGGAAACGTTTGGTTTAGCTGTTATAAAAGTTTGTTTTTTTAGTGCTGAAAATGCATTTTCAGCTCGCACTGTACACATTTGCTATGTGAGGCATTATCTCATAAGGGAAATACTGGACAATCAAATTAATGACTTCCCAGGCTTCAGGATGCCTTTTTACACTCTATAAATGTGGAAATTTACATTGGAAACGTTTGGTTTAGCTGTTAATGAAGTTTCGTTTTTTTAGTGCTGAAAATTCATTGTCTGCTGGCGCTGTACACTTTTTCTAAGTGTTGCAATATCTCATGAAGGAAATACTGGACAATCAAATTAATGACTTTCCAGGCTTCAGGATGCCTTTCTACACTATATAAAGGTGGAAATTTACATTGGAAACGTTTGGTTTAGCTGTTATAAAAGTTTGGTTTTTTAGTGCTGTAAATGCATTTTCAGCTCGCGCTGTACACATTTGCTATGAGAGGCATTATCTCATAAGGGAAATATTGGACAATCAAATTAATGACTGCCCAGGCTTCAGGATGTCTTTTTACACTATATAAAGGTGGAAATTTACATTGGAAACGTTTAGTTTAGCTGTTATAAAAGTTTGTTTTTTTAGTGCTGTAAATGCATTTTCAGCTCGCGCTGTACACATTTGCTATGAGAGGCATTATCTCATAAGGGAAATATTGGACAATCAAATTAATGACTGCCCAGGCTTCAGGATGTCTTTTTACACTATATAAAGGTGGAAATTTACATTGGAAACGTTTAGTTTAGCTGTTATAAAAGTTTGTTTTTTTAGTGCTGAAAATGCATTTTCAGCTCGCACTGTACACATTTGCTATGTGAGGCATTATCTCAGAAGGGAAATACTGGACAATCAAATTAATGACTTCCCAGGCTTCAGGATGCCTTTTTACACTCTATAAATGTGGAAATTTACATTGGAAACGTTTGGTTTAGCTGTTAATGAAGTTTCGTTTTTTTAGTGCTGAAAATTCATTGTCTGCTGGCGCTGTACACTTTTTCTAAGTGTTGCAATATCTCATGAAGGAAATACTGGACAATCAAATTAATGACTTTCCAGGCTTCAGGATGCCTTTCTACACTATATAAAGGTGGAAATTTACATTGGAAACGTTTGGTTTAGCTGTTATAAAAGTTTGGTTTTTTAGTGCTGTAAATGCATTTTCAGCTCGCGCTGTACACATTTGCTATGAGAGGCATTATCTCATAAGGGAAATATTGGACAATCAAATTAATGACTGCCCAGGCTTCAGGATGTCTTTTTACACTATATAAAGGTGGAAATTTACATTGGAAACGTTTGGTTTAGGTGTTATATAAGTTTGTTTTTTTAGTGCTGAAAATGCATTTTCAGCTCGCACTGTACACATTTGCTATGTGAGGCATTATCTCATAAGGGAAATACTGGACAATCAAATTAATGACTTCCCAGGCTTCAGGATGCCTTTTTACACTCTATAAATGTGGAAATTTACATTGGAAACGTTTGGTTTAGCTGTTAATGAAGTTTCGTTTTTTTAGTGCTGAAAATTCATTGTCTGCTGGCGCTGTACACTTTTTCTAAGTGTTGCAATATCTCATGAAGGAAATACTGGACAATCAAATTAATGACTTTCCAGGCTTCAGGATGCCTTTCTACACTATATAAAGGTGGAAATTTACATTGGAAACGTTTGGTTTAGCTGTTATAAAAGTTTGGTTTTTTAGTGCTGTAAATGCATTTTCAGCTCGCGCTGTACACATTTGCTATGAGAGGCATTATCTCATAAGGGAAATATTGGAAAATCAAATTAATGACTGCCCAGGCTTCAGGATGTCTTTTTACACTATATAAAGGTGGAAATTTACATTGGAAACGTTTGGTTTAGCTGTTATAAAAGTTTGTTTTTTTAGTGCTGTAAATGCATTTTCAGCTCGCACTGTACACATTTGCTATGAGAGGCATTATCTCATAAGGGAAATATTGGACAATCAAATTAATGACTGCCCAGGCTTCAGGATGTCTTTTTACACTATATAAAGGTGGAAATTTACATTGGAAACGTTTACTTTAGCTGTTAATGAAGTTTCGTTTATTTAGTGCTGAAAATTCATTGTCTGCTGGCGCTGTACACTTTTTCTAAGTGTTGCAATATCTCATGAAGGAAATACTGGACAATCAAATTAATGACTTTCCAGGCTTCAGGATGCCTTTCTACACTATATAAAGGTGGAAATTTACATTGGAAACGTTTGGTTTAGCTGTTATAAAAGTTTGTTTTTTTAGTGCTGTAAATGCATTTTCAGCTCGCACTGTACACATTTGCTGTGAGGCATTATCTCATAAGGGAAATACTGGACAATCAAATTAATGACTTCCCAGGCTTCAGGATGCCTTTTTACACTCTATAAATGTGGAAATTTACATTGGAAACGTTTGGTTTAGCTGTTAATGAAGTTTCGTTTTTTTAGTGCTGAAAATTCATTGTCTGCTGGCGCTGTACACTTTTTCTAAGTGTTGCAATATCTCATGAAGGAAATACTGGACAATCAAATTAATGACTTTCCAGGCTTCAGGATGCCTTTCTACACTATATAAAGGTGGAAATTTACATTGGAAACGTTTGGTTTAGCTGTTATAAAAGTTTGGTTTTTTAGTGCTGTAAATGCATTTTCAGCTCGCGCTGTACACATTTGCTATGAGAGGCATTATCTCATAAGGGAAATATTGGACAATCAAATTAATGACTGCCCAGGCTTCAGGATGTCTTTTTACACTATATAAAGGTGGAAATTTACATTGGAAACGTTTGGTTTAGCTGTTATAAAAGTTTGTTTTTTTAGTGCTGTAAATGCATTTTCAGCTCGCACTGTACACATTTGCTATGAGAGGCATTATCTCATAAGGGAAATATTGGACAATCAAATTAATGACTGCCCAGGCTTCAGGATGTCTTTTTACACTATATAAAGGTGGAAATTTACATTGGAAACGTTTGGTTTAGCTGTTATAAAAGTTTGTTTTTTTAGTGCTGTAAATGCATTTTCAGCTCGCACTGTACACATTTGCTATGAGAGGCATTATCTCATAAGGGAAATATTGGACAATCAAATTAATGACTGCCCAGGCTTCAGGATGTCTTTTTACACTATATAAAGGTGGAAATTTACATTTGAAACGTTTGGTTTAGCTGTTATAAAAGTTTGGTTTTTTAGTGCTGTAAATGCATTTTCAGCTCGCGCTGTACACATTTGCTATGAGAGGCATTATCTCATAAGGGAAATATTGGACAATCAAATTAATGACTGCCCAGGTTTCAGGATGTCTTTTTACACTATATAAAGGTGGAAATTTACATTGGAAACGTTTGGTTTAGGTGTTATATAAGTTTGGTTTTTTAGTGCTGAAAATGCATTTTCAGCTCGCACTGTACACATTTGCTATGTGAGGCATTATCTCATAAGGGAAATACTGGACAATCAAATTAATGACTTCCCAGGCTTCAGGATGCCTTTTTACACTCTATAAATGTGGAAATTTACATTGGAAACGTTTGGTTTAGCTGTTAATGAAGTTTCGTTTTTTTAGTGCTGAAAATTCATTGTCTGCTGGCGCTGTACACTTTTTCTAAGTTTTGCTTTATCTCATGTAGGAAATACTGGACAATCAAATTAATGACTTTCCAGGCTTCAGGATGCCTTTCTACACTATATAAAGGTGGAAATTTACATTGGAAACGTTTGGTTTAGCTGTTATAAAAGTTTGTTTTTTTAGTGCTGTAAATGCATTTTCAGCTCGCGCTGTACACATTTGCTATGTGAGGCATTATCTCATAAGGGAAATACTGGACAATCAAATTAATGACTGCCCAGGCTTCAGGATGTCTTTTTACACTATATAAAGGTGGAAATTTACATTGGAAACGTTTGGTTTAGCTGTTATAAAAGTTTGGTTTTTTTAGTGCTGAAAATTCATTGTCTGCTGGCGCTGTACACTTTTTCTAAGTGTTGCAATATCTCATGAAGGAAATACTGGACAATCAAATTAATGACTTTCCAGGCTCCAGGATGCCTTTCTACACTATATAAAGGTGGAAATTTACATTGGAAACGTTTGGTTTAGCTGTTATAAAAGTTTGGTTTTTTAGTGCTGTAAATGCATTTTCAGCTCGCGCTGTACACATTTGCTATGAGAGGCATTATCTCATAAGGGAAATATTGGACAATCAAATTAATGACTGCCCAGGCTTCAGGATGTCTTTTTACACTATATAAAGGTGGAAATTTACATTGGAAACGTTTAGTTTAGCTGTTAATGAAGTTTCGTTTTTTTAGTGCTGAAAATTCATTGTCTACTGGCGCTGTACACTTTTTCTAAGTGTTGCAATATCTCATGAAGGAAATACTGGACAATCAAATTAATGACTTTCCAGGCTTCAGGATGCCTTTCTACACTATATAAAGGTGGAAATTTACATTGGAAACGTTTGGTTTAGCTGTTATAAAAGTTTGGTTTTTTAGTGCTGTAAATGCATTTTCAGCTCGCGCTGTACACATTTGCTATGAGAGGCATTATCTCATAAGGGAAATATTGGACAATCAAATTAATGACTGCCCAGGCTTCAGGATGTCTTTTTACACTATATAAAGGTGGAAATTTACATTGGAAACGTTTGGTTTAGCTGTTATAAAAGTTTGGTTTTTTAGTGCTGAAAATGCATTTTCAGCTCGCACTGTACACATTTGCTATGTGAGGCATTATCTCATAAGGGAAATACTGGACAATCAAATTAATGACTTCCCAGGCTTCAGGATGCATTTTTACACTCTATAAATGTGGAAATTTACATTGGAAACGTTTGGTTTAGCTGTTATAAAAGTTTGTTTTTTTAGTGCTGTAAATGCATTTTCAGCTCGCGCTGTACACATTTGCTATGTGAGGCATTATCTCATAAGGGAAATACTGGACAATCAAATTAATGACTGCCCAGGCTTCAGGATGTCTTTTTACACTATATAAAGGTGGAAATTTACATTGGAAACGTTTGGTTTAGCTGTTATAAAAGTTTGGTTTTTTAGTGCTGAAAATGCATTTTCAGCTCGCACTGTACACATTTGCTATGTGAGGCATTATCTCATAAGGGAAATACTGGACAATCAAATTAATGACTTCCCAGGCTTCAGGATGCCTTTTTACACTCTATAAATGTGGAAATTTACATTGGAAACGTTTGGTTTAGCTGTTAATGAAGTTTCGTTTTTTTAGTGCTGAAAATTCATTGTCTGCTGGCGCTGTACACTTTTTCTAAGTGTTGCAATATCTCATGAAGGAAATACTGGACAATCAAATTAATGACTTTCCAGGCTTCAGGATGCCTTTCTACACTATATAAAGGTGGAAATTTACATTGGAAACGTTTGGTTTAGCTGTTATAAAAGTTTGGTTTTTTAGTGCTGTAAATGCATTTTCAGCTCGCGCTGTACACATTTGCTATGAGAGGCATTATCTCATAAGGGAAATATTGGACAATCAAATTAATGACTGCCCAGGCTTCAGGATGTCTTTTTACACTATATAAAGGTGGAAATTTACATTGGAAACGTTTAGTTTAGCTGTTAATGAAGTTTCGTTTTTTTAGTGCTGGAAATTCATTGTCTGCTGGCGCTGTACACTTTTTCTAAGTGTTGCAATATCTCATGAAGGAAATACTGGACAATCAAATTAAAGACTTTCCAGGCTTCAGGATGCCTTTTTACACTATATAAAGGTGGAAATTTACATTGGAAACGTTTGGTTTAGCTGTTATAAAAGTTTGGTTTTTTAGTGCTGTAAATGCATTTTCAGCTCGCGCTGTACACATTTGCTATGAGAGGCATTATCTCATAAGGGAAATATTGGACAATCAAATTAATGACTGCCCAGGCTTCAGGGTGTCTTTTTACACTATATAAAGGTGGAAATTTACATTGGAAACATTTAGTTTAGCTGTTAATGAAGTTTCGTTTTTTTAGTGCTGAAAATTCATTGTCTGCTGGCGCTGTACACTTTTTCTAAGTGTTGCAATATCTCATGAAGGAAATACTGGACAATCAAATTAATGACTTTCCAGGCTTCAGGATGCCTTTCTACACTATATAAAGGTGGAAATTTACATTGGAAACGTTTGGTTTAGCTGTTATAAAAGTTTGTTTTTTTAGTGCTGTAAATGCATTTTCAGCTCGCGCTGTACACATTTGCTATGAGAGGCATTATCTCATAAGGGAAATATTGGACAATCAAATTAATGACTGCCCAGGCTTCAGGATGTCTTTTTACACTATATAAAGGTGGAAATTTACATTGGAAACGTTTGGTTTAGCTGTTATAAAAGTTTGGTTTTTTGTGCTGAAAATGCATTTTCAGCTCGCACTGTACACATTTGCTATGTGAGGCATTATCTCATAAGGGAAATATTGGACAATCAAATTAATGACTGCCCAGGCTTCAGGATGTCTTTTTACACTATATAAAGGTGGAAATTTACATTGGAAACGTTTGGTTTAGGTGTTATATAAGTTTGTTTTTTTAGTGCTGAAAATGCATTTTCAGCTCGCACTGTACACATTTGCTATGTGAGGCATTATCTCATAAGGGAAATACTGGACAATCAAATTAATGACTTCCCAGGCTTCAGGATGCCTTTTTACACTCTATAAATGTGGAAATTTACATTGGAAACGTTTGGTTTAGCTGTTAATGAAGTTTCGTTTTTTTAGTGCTGAAAATTCATTGTCTGCTGGCGCTGTACACTTTTTCTAAGTGTTGCAATATCTCATGAAGGAAATACTGGACAATCAAATTAATGACTTTCCAGGCTTCAGGATGCCTTTCTACACTATATAAAGGTGGAAATTTACATTGGAAACGTTTGGTTTAGCTGTTATAAAAGTTTGGTTTTTTAGTGCTGTAAATGCATTTTCAGCTCGCGCTGTACACATTTGCTATGAGAGGCATTATCTCATAAGGGAAATATTGGAAAATCAAATTAATGACTGCCCAGGCTTCAGGATGTCTTTTTACACTATATAAAGGTGGAAATTTACATTGGAAACGTTTGGTTTAGCTGTTATAAAAGTTTGTTTTTTTAGTGCTGTAAATGCATTTTCAGCTCGCACTGTACACATTTGCTATGAGAGGCATTATCTCATAAGGGAAATATTGGACAATCAAATTAATGACTGCCCAGGCTTCAGGATGTCTTTTTACACTATATAAAGGTGGAAATTTACATTGGAAACGTTTACTTTAGCTGTTAATGAAGTTTCGTTTATTTAGTGCTGAAAATTCATTGTCTGCTGGCGCTGTACACTTTTTCTAAGTGTTGCAATATCTCATGAAGGAAATACTGGACAATCAAATTAATGACTTTCCAGGCTTCAGGATGCCTTTCTACACTATATAAAGGTGGAAATTTACATTGGAAACGTTTGGTTTAGCTGTTATAAAAGTTTGTTTTTTTAGTGCTGTAAATGCATTTTCAGCTCGCACTGTACACATTTGCTGTGAGGCATTATCTCATAAGGGAAATACTGGACAATCAAATTAATGACTTCCCAGGCTTCAGGATGCCTTTTTACACTCTATAAATGTGGAAATTTACATTGGAAACGTTTGGTTTAGCTGTTAATGAAGTTTCGTTTTTTTAGTGCTGAAAATTCATTGTCTGCTGGCGCTGTACACTTTTTCTAAGTGTTGCAATATCTCATGAAGGAAATACTGGACAATCAAATTAATGACTTTCCAGGCTTCAGGATGCCTTTCTACACTATATAAAGGTGGAAATTTACATTGGAAACGTTTGGTTTAGCTGTTATAAAAGTTTGGTTTTTTAGTGCTGTAAATGCATTTTCAGCTCGCGCTGTACACATTTGCTATGAGAGGCATTATCTCATAAGGGAAATATTGGACAATCAAATTAATGACTGCCCAGGCTTCAGGATGTCTTTTTACACTATATAAAGGTGGAAATTTACATTGGAAACGTTTGGTTTAGCTGTTATAAAAGTTTGTTTTTTTAGTGCTGTAAATGCATTTTCAGCTCGCACTGTACACATTTGCTATGAGAGGCATTATCTCATAAGGGAAATATTGGACAATCAAATTAATGACTGCCCAGGCTTCAGGATGTCTTTTTACACTATATAAAGGTGGAAATTTACATTGGAAACGTTTGGTTTAGCTGTTATAAAAGTTTGTTTTTTTAGTGCTGTAAATGCATTTTCAGCTCGCACTGTACACATTTGCTATGAGAGGCATTATCTCATAAGGGAAATATTGGACAATCAAATTAATGACTGCCCAGGCTTCAGGATGTCTTTTTACACTATATAAAGGTGGAAATTTACATTTGAAACGTTTGGTTTAGCTGTTATAAAAGTTTGGTTTTTTAGTGCTGTAAATGCATTTTCAGCTCGCGCTGTACACATTTGCTATGAGAGGCATTATCTCATAAGGGAAATATTGGACAATCAAATTAATGACTGCCCAGGTTTCAGGATGTCTTTTTACACTATATAAAGGTGGAAATTTACATTGGAAACGTTTGGTTTAGGTGTTATATAAGTTTGGTTTTTTAGTGCTGAAAATGCATTTTCAGCTCGCACTGTACACATTTGCTATGTGAGGCATTATCTCATAAGGGAAATACTGGACAATCAAATTAATGACTTCCCAGGCTTCAGGATGCCTTTTTACACTCTATAAATGTGGAAATTTACATTGGAAACGTTTGGTTTAGCTGTTAATGAAGTTTCGTTTTTTTAGTGCTGAAAATTCATTGTCTGCTGGCGCTGTACACTTTTTCTAAGTTTTGCTTTATCTCATGTAGGAAATACTGGACAATCAAATTAATGACTTTCCAGGCTTCAGGATGCCTTTCTACACTATATAAAGGTGGAAATTTACATTGGAAACGTTTGGTTTAGCTGTTATAAAAGTTTGTTTTTTTAGTGCTGTAAATGCATTTTCAGCTCGCGCTGTACACATTTGCTATGTGAGGCATTATCTCATAAGGGAAATACTGGACAATCAAATTAATGACTGCCCAGGCTTCAGGATGTCTTTTTACACTATATAAAGGTGGAAATTTACATTGGAAACGTTTGGTTTAGCTGTTATAAAAGTTTGGTTTTTTTAGTGCTGAAAATTCATTGTCTGCTGGCGCTGTACACTTTTTCTAAGTGTTGCAATATCTCATGAAGGAAATACTGGACAATCAAATTAATGACTTTCCAGGCTCCAGGATGCCTTTCTACACTATATAAAGGTGGAAATTTACATTGGAAACGTTTGGTTTAGCTGTTATAAAAGTTTGGTTTTTTAGTGCTGTAAATGCATTTTCAGCTCGCGCTGTACACATTTGCTATGAGAGGCATTATCTCATAAGGGAAATATTGGACAATCAAATTAATGACTGCCCAGGCTTCAGGATGTCTTTTTACACTATATAAAGGTGGAAATTTACATTGGAAACGTTTAGTTTAGCTGTTAATGAAGTTTCGTTTTTTTAGTGCTGAAAATTCATTGTCTACTGGCGCTGTACACTTTTTCTAAGTGTTGCAATATCTCATGAAGGAAATACTGGACAATCAAATTAATGACTTTCCAGGCTTCAGGATGCCTTTCTACACTATATAAAGGTGGAAATTTACATTGGAAACGTTTGGTTTAGCTGTTATAAAAGTTTGGTTTTTTAGTGCTGTAAATGCATTTTCAGCTCGCGCTGTACACATTTGCTATGAGAGGCATTATCTCATAAGGGAAATATTGGACAATCAAATTAATGACTGCCCAGGCTTCAGGATGTCTTTTTACACTATATAAAGGTGGAAATTTACATTGGAAACGTTTGGTTTAGCTGTTATAAAAGTTTGGTTTTTTAGTGCTGAAAATGCATTTTCAGCTCGCACTGTACACATTTGCTATGTGAGGCATTATCTCATAAGGGAAATACTGGACAATCAAATTAATGACTTCCCAGGCTTCAGGATGCATTTTTACACTCTATAAATGTGGAAATTTACATTGGAAACGTTTGGTTTAGCTGTTATAAAAGTTTGTTTTTTTAGTGCTGTAAATGCATTTTCAGCTCGCGCTGTACACATTTGCTATGTGAGGCATTATCTCATAAGGGAAATACTGGACAATCAAATTAATGACTGCCCAGGCTTCAGGATGTCTTTTTACACTATATAAAGGTGGAAATTTACATTGGAAACGTTTGGTTTAGCTGTTATAAAAGTTTGGTTTTTTAGTGCTGAAAATGCATTTTCAGCTCGCACTGTACACATTTGCTATGTGAGGCATTATCTCATAAGGGAAATACTGGACAATCAAATTAATGACTTCCCAGGCTTCAGGATGCCTTTTTACACTCTATAAATGTGGAAATTTACATTGGAAACGTTTGGTTTAGCTGTTAATGAAGTTTCGTTTTTTTAGTGCTGAAAATTCATTGTCTGCTGGCGCTGTACACTTTTTCTAAGTGTTGCAATATCTCATGAAGGAAATACTGGACAATCAAATTAATGACTTTCCAGGCTTCAGGATGCCTTTCTACACTATATAAAGGTGGAAATTTACATTGGAAACGTTTGGTTTAGCTGTTATAAAAGTTTGGTTTTTTAGTGCTGTAAATGCATTTTCAGCTCGCGCTGTACACATTTGCTATGAGAGGCATTATCTCATAAGGGAAATATTGGACAATCAAATTAATGACTGCCCAGGCTTCAGGATGTCTTTTTACACTATATAAAGGTGGAAATTTACATTGGAAACGTTTAGTTTAGCTGTTAATGAAGTTTCGTTTTTTTAGTGCTGGAAATTCATTGTCTGCTGGCGCTGTACACTTTTTCTAAGTGTTGCAATATCTCATGAAGGAAATACTGGACAATCAAATTAAAGACTTTCCAGGCTTCAGGATGCCTTTTTACACTATATAAAGGTGGAAATTTACATTGGAAACGTTTGGTTTAGCTGTTATAAAAGTTTGGTTTTTTAGTGCTGTAAATGCATTTTCAGCTCGCGCTGTACACATTTGCTATGAGAGGCATTATCTCATAAGGGAAATATTGGACAATCAAATTAATGACTGCCCAGGCTTCAGGGTGTCTTTTTACACTATATAAAGGTGGAAATTTACATTGGAAACATTTAGTTTAGCTGTTAATGAAGTTTCGTTTTTTTAGTGCTGAAAATTCATTGTCTGCTGGCGCTGTACACTTTTTCTAAGTGTTGCAATATCTCATGAAGGAAATACTGGACAATCAAATTAATGACTTTCCAGGCTTCAGGATGCCTTTCTACACTATATAAAGGTGGAAATTTACATTGGAAACGTTTGGTTTAGCTGTTATAAAAGTTTGTTTTTTTAGTGCTGTAAATGCATTTTCAGCTCGCGCTGTACACATTTGCTATGTGAGGCATTATCTCAT